>NC_048219.1:153259784-153337773 GCF_002007445.2 Ailuropoda melanoleuca
TTCATATGTGGAATTTAAGAAACGAAACAGGACCATAGGAGAAGGGAGGGAAAAATAAAACAAGATGAAATTGGAGAGGGAGACAACCATAAGAGTTTTAATCATAGAAAACAAACTGGGGGTTTCTGGAGGTAGGTGAGGGGTAACTGGGTGATGGACATTAAGGAGGGCATGTGAGGTACTGAGCAGTGGGTATTATATAAGACTGATGAATCACCAAATTCTACCTGTGAAACTAATAATACACTATATGTTTATTAATTGAATTTAAATTTTAAAAATGTAAACCAAATAAAATTAAAAATAAATAAATGAATAATCTTCAAGTTATAATTATGAACAAATACCATCATCTTACATTCAAACGAAGTCTTGCCAGTACCTGTTTATTGGTCGTGATGTGAATTAATGGAATTCTTACACATTGCTGATGGCAGCGTAAGTTGTAAGGATTTAGGAAAATAACAGTATGATTTTCTAGAGCTCAGAAATCTGCTTGCCACTATGTAGAATTGTTTTTTTGTTTTTGTTTTTGTTTTTGCTCTTCCAAATAACCTTTGACAGGAGAATGGTTAAATATATTGTGGATTTAATATATGATGAGATACTACTTAACAGTCAAAATTACCTTCAGCTATTTCCAACAGCATGGATGAATCTTAACAAGAGTGTTGAACAGAAAGCAAATCTCAGAAGGATACATATGACCTCACTTTGATGTAAATGTAAGAGGAAAAGCAAACTGAAAAATACATTGTTTAAGGACAAATATACGATATAGTGAAATACTGAAAACGAACAAGGGAACGGTGTCCTTAAAAATATAGGCTTGTGATTACCTCAGAGAAGGAAGGTCAAGGGAAGAAACAATAAGGGAACACTAGGTACCTTAAGCATTATTGGTGATGTTCTAGTTATTTTGAGTGTGGAGTGTCTGTTTAATTAACATGCCTCATATATTTTTGTATGACTCAAGTATTCTATTATAAACAAAATTGATTAAGGGTTCTCACTGAATAACAAATCTTTTCAGATACTCATTCTTATATAAGCAGTTTTTCAGAGTTTTGGTAGAATTGGATCAGGGTTGAATATGGCTGGCTTTGTGTTGTACACTTACAGATTTCTTTAGATAGTTTGATGTCATAGATTGATGTTACCATTGATTGGAAGCTTTTCTGTCTCTAGGATGAATCCGAATTTAGAGACAAACTCACTCCGATTACTGTTTTTATGGAGTATCGATTGGATTACAGAACAGCTGCTGATGTGACAGGCTTGCAACCCATTCTTAACCAGTTCACTCCCGCCAACATTAGTCGACAGGTACTGGACTATCTGTACTTATCACTAATTTTATACTTTAATTTTTTAAAGTCTTAAAATTCATCTTTTTAAATATCATATGGGATTCCTTTTAAAATGTTGGGTTTCTAGTCAAAGAAGTCAGAGGAAGGAATCTGAATGTTCAGGTCAGAGATACTTGAAGCCACTCAGAACTTAGTTATATGCAGAGAAAGACGGGGTCATATTTCATATACATAAAACAGTAAAATAGTTCAAGGAAAACAAAGTGCCAGTGCGTTTACATAATATTTTAGTATTTTGCTAAACAAGTTTTATGTCTATGTTTTCTTTGATTTGCATTTTAACTGTAAAAAATAGTATATGTGTACACATATGCAACCTCTTACATCCATGTCATTTAAATCGCGTATACTGTTGTTTCATTCCAGTTCAATTGACAGTTAAGATCTGTATCCTGTAATTTTATTCTGTGTAGCTGCGTATCCGTATGAGTTGGAAGAGGAAGCCTTTCATTATTTTCCCCCTTTAAATCATTTTCTCTCTTATTTTGGTCTGCTCCTGGGCTTGAATATTAACAAAGACAAACCGAGAATGACTTCCTCTTTTTCTTCTTTCTTCTTTTAAAAATTGTTGGATTCCTTCTTTCACATTCTCCCCAACCTCTTCTGCTACTTCTCACTTTCTCTCTCTTTTGGATTTTCCGTACTGCTCTAGCCTCCAGATTTGAAGGGAGAAAATTCAGGTTTTTGCTTATTTCACACATCCTGGATTGGTTAACATCAGTGCTTCTAGTGCCTTTTCCTTTATCTCCTTCCAAATGGCCGTGCATATGCTGGACTCATTTTGTCCAGTTTCCGTTCCCTTTGGTCTGCCTCTCAGAATTGCTGCTGTGTACCCATAGCTCCTTATTCTTTTACACTCTGCAGCCGTATTCCCATGATGTTGGTAAAGTTTTGTTTGCAACCAGAAATTCCAAAAGGGAAATTTGTTTTGCTCAAGATCACACAACTTAGCTAGCAGCGTCAGGTTCATGCTGAATCCTCTTTTCTTTTCTTCTTTTTTTAATCTTCATTTCTTAACTGTACTTTCTCTTCTATATAACACTTCATTCCAGAATCATAACAACTTAATTGGAGATAGAACTAAAAGGTTCCAGCTAATTGTATTATATCCTATGAATGTTTTTCTTGTTTTTCATTCTTGACTAGCTACACTGATCTATTCATAAGTAAGCAGCCATGGGGCTCCTGGGTGGCTCAGTCGGTTGAGCATCTGACTCGATTTCGGCTCAGCTCATGATCTTATGGTCCTGGGATTGAGCTCTGTGTTGGGCTCCATGCTCATTGGGCGCTCTGCTTGAAGATCTCTCCCTCTCCCTCTGCCCCTCCCCCCACTCGCTCACACGTGTGTGCACATGCCCTCTCTCTCTAAAATAAATAAATCTTAAACAAAAAAGTAGCCATGATACTTTTTACATTCAGGTATTCAAACATGTTGAGTGTATATAAATATATTTGTGTTTATGTATATTCACATACATCCACATATACATTGATTTATATGGATTTACACTGCATATATGTCCTATATTTGGTATTTTTTCATGTAGAAAAAATAAAATGCTTTTTTCTAGGCCCATATTCTCCTTGACTGTGGTGAAGACAATGTCTGCAAACCCAAATTGGAAGTTTCTGTAGATAGGTAAGTTTTGCTGCAAACAATAGTATAACAAAAAATTTAAGTGAAAGAACACACTTTTCTGTTCAAAGCAATAGTATATTTTAATGTGAACTAGTTATACTGGAGGATAATTCGTGATTTTCTGTAGTAGTAAACTATCAGTATTGAACTTTAAAAACATATGCACTGTTTTCACTACTTGCCTAGGTTGACAGATCTATTTCCATGCAGGATGAGTAGTGTTACAAAGTAAATTATATCCTCATAAAGATATATTTCATTGTAGATACCTTGTTAACTGAAGGAATCTGATTAGTATTTTATGATATATAAATTTTAAAGAATATTGTGAGAATGATGACAGTGATTAATTCAACTTTTAGAAAAAAAATCAGGGAATTAATAAGTACCTACAAAGAGATACAAAATTACTTCAGTCATAGATATGACTGGTAGTGATATATTAGTGGCATTAGTTCTCTTTTTTATTGAGAGAAGCATTGGATTTGCACCCAGTGTGCTATTTCCAGTTTCCTGTTGAGCTGTGAAATAGCCTTAAAATATCTTGAGACACTGTTGAACATGTCAGTGCTATGTATTTCTCTTGTTTCTTTGAACAACCATGCTCTCCCCGTGCAGTTTTTTTTTCATCGTCTAGATTTGTATTAACTTGTAGTGATCAAAAGAAGATCTATATTGGGGACGACAATCCTCTGACATTGATTGTTAAGGCACAGAATCAAGGAGAAGGTGCCTATGAAGCTGAGCTCATCGTTTCCATCCCTCCCCAGGCTGATTTCATCGGGGTTGTCCGCAATAGTGAAGTAAGCAAGCTGCCTCTTTAAAAATCGAAAAGCACTCATAGGTCTCATTAACATTAATGAGTTACTCCCCTATTTAGTGTAGTATAAGCTTAGCTATTCTACTTAAGTCTAAATTGCTAGGTATTAGAGTGCCTATCTTACATAACTCCTTTCAAGCCTAATACTTTGCATAATGCATTGATAGGACATTTTTAGAATTGCTAGCTAAGTGCCTGAAACAAGGTCAGATAGATAAAGTGTCTTAGCCTGTCCATCAAATAATTTGTTAGGGGTAATAAGGTTATGCATCTAAATCCTCTATGGATCTTTCAGAAACACCTCTACATTTATATGTGCAATTGTACCCAATTCTGGCTTCTTCCATACCCACTCCCCATTTGCTCAAGTGGATGGATATATTTTTAAAACAAGAAACTTAACTATCCAACTGCATGATATTGTCTAGGAATTTTATAGTGTTTTTTTTTTTTTTGGTCATTAATTTATTTTCCTTTTGATCTTTTTTGTTTGTTTGTTTTTGGTCTATCAAAGGCTTTAGCAAGACTTTCCTGTGCATTTAAGACAGAAAACCAAACCCGCCAGGTGGTGTGTGATCTTGGAAACCCAATGAAGGCTGGAACTCAAGTAAGATATTTTAACTAAATGGATTTTTTTCTTTTAAAGAAAAAATTTCTATGGTTTTTCCATAGAAATTTTTTGTGTAAATACTTCAGAATAGTGTCTTTAAGTTGGTTTTGATTTAGAATGTAATGATTAGCAGAGTTTGTTTGATTTTGACTAAGATAATAAAATAATGGATTGTGCTGTTATACTGTATTCAATAAGCAGTGTTCACACTGCCTTCAGTTTGCTAAATGGATTGAGAACATGGGTTAAACTAAGGACTAAAATTGTAACTCTGATATTTTTACCTAATGCTTTAATGAATCCTTAAAGCTATTTTGACAAATAATAAGACTGTCCTTATTAAGTATGATAGAATTTTCTCATGAATTTGAAACTTTCTGTCGTCATCCCAAATAGAATCAAAGAGCATCTTAGTTGGATCAGGCTCCCTTGAGGTGGAGAAGGGAGCCCAGGAGCTTGAGAAAATGCACTTAATGGGTTGCTTCTGAAATGCTCTAAAAAGTAAACATATATCTGGAGAATTCTTAGTATCAAGGAAAAATGGGAGTATATTTCATCTTAACGTTTTTTCTTTTTCTTCTTTTTTTTTTCTATAAAATTTCATTATAGCACAAAGACTTTGATAGTTTGAAGATCTGTGATAATATGGGGTTACATAGTCCATATTTATGTTTCCTGTTAGATATTGTTTAAAGGTACAGACTTGCAACTAATAGTAAATAAGTCTTAGAGATCTAATGCACAGCATAGTGAATATAAACAATATTGTATTACAATCATCAACCTTGTTCAGGTGCCTGGGTGGCTCAGTCAGTTAAGTGTCTGACTCCTGGTTTCGGCTCAGGTCATGATCTCAGGGTCATGAGATCGAGCCCTGCGTTGGGCTCGGTACTCAATGTGGGGTCTGCCTGTCCCTTTTCCCCTGCTCCTTCCCCCAGTGCTCTCTCTCTCTCAAATAAATAAGTAAATAAAAATCTTAAAAAACAATTTTTAACCTTGCTAAGAGACCAGATCTTTATTCCAACCATAAAATGGAAATGATAATTTTGTGACATGATAGAGATGCAAGTCCTCCGAATTGAATTTTTCCACATGTATATAACAATGTTTCATTAACAAGCGAATACATTTTTCTTTTTCTTTTTCTTTTTCTTAAATTTATTTATTTGACAGAGAGAGAGATGGCCAGAGAGAGAGGGAACACAAGCAGGGGAGTGGGGAGGAAGAAGCAGGCTCCCAGCAGAGCAGGGAGCCCGATGTGGGGCTCGATCCCAGAATCCTGGGATCATGCTCTGAGCCGAAGGCAGACACTTAACGACTGAGCCACCCAGGAGCCCCTGAACATATTTTTCTATGTTCTCATTCTCTCCAGCCTTCTCACTCACAACTTATCCAGTGTGGATAATTTCAAGTTATTTCAAGTGGCCTGCTCCAGGCTTTATAAAGTGAGAGGCAGTTTCATGAACTCCCCCAGGAGTTTCATTTTTGTGTATCATAAATGATCCCCAAGAAGCCTGCTTTCTCTTACCTTGTTAACTCAGTTATTTTCTTTAAGAACAATTTTCCCCTGCAGGAATTGGGATGATTGTTGTCAGTGGAGTTGGGATAGGCGTAGAGAAGTTCTAATTCTAGCCCTACCTCTCATGCCTTGTGTACCCAGGTTCTCTCCCTCCTTAAACCCATTCATTCTTCCTTCCTGCTCCATTAACACAAGTTCAGTTGCTAACTTCCTGTCACCAAATCAGTGTGTACAATTGCTGTCCCTTCATCGAATCAACAGATACTCAAATTTGTGTTTTTTATAAAGTTAATATTAGGTATTATTATGAAGAGATAAAATTATGTTAATAATTAAGTAGGCTCCTTTATGATTGGCCCATGTATCTAAAATAAAAGAGATCCGGTAGAAGATCAGATTAATTAAATTATCTTTGTTAGTTTTCAGTTTTATTATAAGCTCAGAAAAACCCTATTTTAACTCTTTTTTTATTTGGCCATTGGAATTTAAATTTCATTGATTAGACATTGTTTTAATTAACATTACTATCCCTTCGTCCCTCTTCAGCTCCTAGCTGGTCTTCGTTTCAGTGTGCACCAGCAATCAGAGATGGATACTTCTGTGAAATTCGATTTACAGGTCCAAAGGTATGGAAACAACTTTTTTTTTTTTTAAAGATTTTATTTTTATTTATTTGACAGAGATACAGACAGCCAGCGAGAGAGGGAACACAAGCAGGGGGAGTGGGAGAGGAAGAAGCAGGCTCATAGCTGAGGAGCCTGATGTGGGGCTCGATCCCATAACGCCGGGATCATGCCCTGAGCCGAAGGCAGACGCTTAACCGCTGTGCCACCCAGGCGCCCCTGGAAACAACTTTTTTAAGTTCGTAATGACTATTGAGGAAATGTTATTTGTCATAAACATATTATGTAATATATTCTAAATGTTATGGAATGGAATAGACTAAAATTTCAGTACTTGAGTATATCATTTTTTATTATTATTTTTATTTTTTATTTTTTAAATTTTATTTTTAAAATTTCACTTACAGTGTTTTTCAGGTTGATTATCCCATTTTTTAAAATAAAATAATATTCATTGTTTTGTATAAATATTAATGTAGTAAATACTAAAAATATGGAAAATCTAGAAACATACAGAAAGAAAATAATAATTACCCATACTCTTGTGAACATTTTGTTATATGTCATATCAGTTTCTTTTACAGAATAAGGTTCTTTTTTTTTTTTTTTTAACCTGAACACATCTTTATATGCTTAACCATTTCCTTATTGGTGGACATTTAAGTTGCATCTAATTTTTTTTAAGATTTTATTTATTTTGAGAGAGAGAGAGAGAGCTGGCAAGCAGGGGGAGGGGCAAAGGGGGAGGGAGAGAATCTCAAGCAGGCTCGGCACTGAGGATGGAGCCCAACTTGGGGCTCAATCTCATGACCATAAGATCATGACCTGAGCTGAAATCAAGAGTTGGACACTTAAGCCACCCAGGCACTCCTGCCTCTAATTTTTTTTCAAACTAAATGAACATCTTTGTAGAAAATATGTTTTTCATTTTTTATTATACCATTTTTAAAGCAGTATTGCTATCATAAGAATAATTTATTGTTAGTTTTGAGCTTGTAAAACAAAAGTAAAAGAAGTAAAATTTGTAATTAAATGCTAATGAAAATTATTTAATAAGTTTTTCCTTTCTTTGTTGCTTTTAATTTGTTCATTTTTAGTTTCACTGCATTTGCCTCTGTATGTCTCTGATGATGGTCATGTTCAGTTCAGACCTAAATATATTTTTTTCTTTTTCAGCTCCAACCTCTTTGACAAAGTAAGCCCAGTTGTGTCTCACAGAGTTGACCTCGCTGTCTTAGCTGCTGTTGAGATAAGAGGGTCAGTATGATTACTGAGTGGAGTGTCTCATTCTTGTTTGTGAGTTTTAAACTGCTTTAAAATGCAGTTACTATTAAAAGCAACTACGAGGCTCAGTAGCTTCTTTTGGGAAGTATCCCTCCAAGTTTCATGGTAGTTTTACTGGAGCTATAGCTTCTGTAGAAATAAGGTCCTAGGTGTATTCCAAAGCCCCAAATATTTATTTGGTAACCCTCTGGAAATTAACCAGATGTGACAACAGCAGGCACAAAACAAGTGTGTTGAACTTTTATGCAGATTCCTTTACCTGTTCACCTGTTACATTAGATTCAATAAAGAGTAGTTTATGTGCAGGTTCATGTTCACGTCCACATATACATATAGCTTTTTTTTTTCTTTTAAATATGTATTTTTTTAATTAGTTCTGATTTGATTCATTTGGATACAGGGTACTTTTGAAAATGAACTGGCCATATCATTTTGGTATTCATGGTAGGTTTTCTTTGGTCATTGTTTAGAGTCTCAAGTCCTGATCATATCTTTCTTCCAATTCCAAACTGGGAGCATAAGGAGAACCCTGAGACTGAAGAAGATGTTGGGCCAGTTGTTCAGCACATCTATGAGGTTTGCAGTTGTTAGCTTTAACTGATACGTGATAGAGAGGCTTGAAAGAGGAGAACAGATAGGCTACTTATAAAAAACAAGTCTGTTTAATAATGATTATGTAGACTCTGCTTTGTTTAAGGATGTATCAGATTTCTTTGAATTTCTTCCCTATTCAGAAGTTCCTTTTTTGAAGACAGATAGCTTCAAGTGGTTAAAGAATGCACTTTATACAAATTGTTGTCGAAGACCCAATTAGTTCTACTTGAGTAAAAGCAATAGGTCGTCATTGAGTATTTTTATATGGACATTTTGCAGTTCTAACTAAAAATGGAAAGAGCCTGTAGCAGATCATCAAAATTTTTTTTCTGTAGGAAGAAAATTTTCTATGCCATCTTTCATTTGAAAACTTTTTCGTATTTTCCTCTTGTTTATATTTTCATCTGGACACATACTGCCCTATAATAGAGACAAATGTTGAGCTTGCCTGGTAATGATCATGTTGTAATGTCCGAGTAACTATGGAACCTCTGCTATTATTCAGATCCTTTGCTAGTGATTCCTAAAGTTGATGTAGGGGGAGGATTACGGAATAGATTTTTGGTCAAAGTATTTACATTTTCTTTTCCCCATTAGCTGAGAAACAATGGTCCAAGTTCATTCAGCAAGGCAATGCTAAATCTTCAGTGGCCTTACAAATATAACAATAACACTTTGTTATACATCCTTCAATATGATATTGATGGGCCAATGAACTGCACTTCAGATATGGAGATCAACCCTTTGAGAATTAAGGTAATGTGCTTAATAGCAACTTTTATTATGATGATATTTAATGCTTTTCTTTTTAAATCTATGACAGAAATGCATGAAATAAAATATTTATTTATCTTTAAAGATTTTTTTTATTTATTTGAGGGAGAGAGAGAGATCATGAGCAGGGGGAAGGGTAGAAGGAGAAGCAGACTCCCCGCTGAACAGGGATCCTGATGCAGGGCTCAATCCCAGGACCCTGGGATCATGACCTGAGCCGAAGGCAGACACTTACCCAACTGAGCCACCCAGGTGGCCGAAATAAAACAGTTATTTTAATATAAACCCACTGTACAAAAATATTTTACTTCATAACCAGTACACTGAGGATTAAATTGTTTATTTGTATAACAAGGATTATTTCCTTACTCCGAGAAGTCCTAATGAATCATATATTTATGGAGAGACCCAGTTTGACTTTGGTTCCATTGCATTGTGGTTTATCCACATATGATATTGTATCAGGGGCGTTTTGTTGTTGAAAGTTTTGTCTTTGGAAAAAGATCTAACATTTTACTTAACCTGGCTCTATTGACTTCCATGACTTAGAAAAATGTCATTTTGTGGAATTCTATGCTTTTGGAGATAGCCCTCTCCATCCTAGCACACGTATTTGGATAAGAAGCTATTGCCCAATTTGGACCAAGGAGAGTTAAGAAAACAGAACTAAAGTTTCTTTTGAGATGATATATACTCATGATTGACACTCATCACAGATGTGCACTGTGAAATTTCAGGCTGTTTCCCTGTTAATCAGTCTCCCCCCTAGCCGTGCAAGGGAGAGGAAAATCATGGCTAGACAGAGGTAACTTTACACATATCAAAGACTCTAATCTTTATTCTCTGTGCTTACTTTCCACCACTATTAAGTGGTGAAGTTGTCCTAACACATTTTCAATCACCATGTTTTAATCACATATAGCAGTTTATGCGAAAATGTCAGTGCAAAATGTTTTCCACTATTATACACAGCCAGTTTCTCTGTAACCCTAGATCTCAAATTCGCAAACCGAAAAGAATGACACAGTTCCTGGGCAAGGTGACCGGAACCATCTCATCACCAAGCGGGATCTCACCCTCAGTGAAGGAGATGTTCACACTTTGGTAAGCGCCACTTCAACAACAAGCACTTTAAACATTTAAAAATAAGTGATTATAGAACTGATGCCAAAGAACATTTCAAAAATAACAACAGCTGTGCTTGGAAGAACTACATATATTTTTATACTATTCACTCCTTTTACTTGCCTTGTTGCTAGTCAAATTAACGCTAATTTTGCTTCAAATGATCTATCTTTGTAGATTGCTAATAACAGTATTTTATGTTCCAGTTTATTTTCCGGCTGTACTCTAACTGATCTCTTTTTTGACCTCATCCTTATCTTGGAGGCTTTAGTGCAATATTGCAAGAAAAACCCAGGGGGCCTAAACAAAAATATCTTACAAGAATAGTTAGCATTATGAACAACTTTCGTTGAGTCAGCCTGTGTAATGACTTTAACGTTATAAAGTGGCTTATCATTTAAGTTTTTGAAATTTAACAGATCTGCAAACCATCAGCTGGCGGGGAATCCGGTATAGTGTTTATATTCATTAGCGAGCACCGGTTACATTCACATCACCAAATTCCATAGGCCTTCTTAGTTTTCATCCACCTCAACTCTTCGGTGACTTTTGGCACAATTAATCACTTCTTTCTTTGTGAAACACTCCTCGTTCACTTCTAAGACACTACTCTCTTGGTTCTTCACCTGTCACAACTAGCTACTTCTTAATCTTCATTTCCAGACCTTTAATTCTATAGAGTATTTCAGGGCTCACATCTCACATTTCTTACGTGCTCCACGTACATTCATTCATTAGATCTGTGCCGTCCAGTATTACTGACACCAGACACATTTCAAGTAGCCACACGTGGCTACTACTTTGGGAAGCAGAGATATCTCCATACTGATGATTTCTATCATTGTAGGAAGCTCTAATCAGACAATGCTATACTAGAGGACATGATTCACTCTCATGGTTATAAATACTATCTCTGTGTGGGTGACTTCAATTTATATTCCTAACCTGATCCTATGCATTCAACTCCAGACTCCATTATCCAACTGCCTACTGGAACTCCTCTTTAATATTTAGTAGTAATCTTAAACTTAATTCTAAGAATGTACCCCTGAGTTTTCCCAATTCTGTTCGTTCGTTCTTTCTTTCTTTCTTTCTTTCTTTCTTTCTTTCTTTCTTTCCTTCCTTCCTTCCTTCCTTCCTAAGATTTTATTTATTTGACAGAGAGAGACAGCGAGAGAGGGAACACAAGCAAGGGGAGTGTGGGAGGGAGAAGCAGGCTTCCCACCGAGTAGGGAGCCTGATGCGGGGCTCGATCCCAGGACCCTGGGGTCATGACCTGAGCCAAAGGCAGATGCTTAATGACTGAGCCACCCAGGCGCCCCGCAACTCTGTTCTTTCTGCAGTGTTCTGCATTTTAGTAATTCTCTGTCTACCTGGGAATTGTGCTTGACTCCTTTTTCTCTCAAATCTCACATCCTATATATTAGCAAATTCTATCAATATCTACTTTCAAATTACCCTGCACCTGGCCCCTTCTCAGCAGCTATACCACTGCTACCATCTCACCCAGGCCACCTTCCTCTCTCACTTGGATTATTGCCAGACTTCTAGTTGGAATCCATATTTGTCTTTTTCTCCACTACAGTTTATTTGCCAAACAGGAGCCATAGTGATCCTTTTGAATGGAGAACAGGTCATGTTGCTCCAGTGCCTTCCCATCTAAGTCAGAGAGGAAGCCAGGGCATGCAAAGCCTTGAAGCCCAGCAAGATCAAGGCCCTTACAACTTGCTGGCTACATTTCCTTTCCTCACTCTGCTCCTCGTATTTTGGCCACTTTACTTTTCATTGAACAGACATCCCCAAACATGTTTCTATATCCAGGCTTTGAAAATTATTCTCCCATCTGCCTGGAATGCTCTTTATCCAGATAACCCCGTGGCTTATTTTCCCATTTCCTTCCAGTGTCCTTAAATGGCAGATTATGACAGGACTTCCCTGACAAACCCATGTGAAATAGAAATTACTTTTAACCCTCACCTCACTTTTTGATCCTGTACTCTATCCTCCTACAGAACTACATTAAAAAAAAAAATTGAGATAAAACTTACATAATGTCAAATTCACCATTTTAACCATTTTAAAGTATACAATTGAGTGAGTTTTAGTGTATTCATAACATTGTGCAATCACCACCATTATCTAATTCCGAAACATTTTCATCGCTTCAAAGAGAAATACTGTATGCATTACACGGTGATTACTCATTCTTGCCTGCTACCAGTCCCGGGCAACCACTGATCTGCTTTCTGTCTCTTAAGGATTTGTCTATTCTGGACATTTCATATAAATGAAATCATACAATATGTGGCCTTTTGTGTTTGGCTTCTTTGACTCAGCATAGTATTTTTTTTTTTTAAAGATTTTATTTATTTATTTGACAGAGATAGAGACAGCTAGCGAGAGAGGGAACACAAGCAGGGGGAGTGGGAGAGGAAGAAGCAGGCTCATAGCAGAGGAGCCTGATGTGGGGCTCGATCCCGTAATGCCGGGATCACGCCCTGAGCCGAAGGCAGACGCCCAACCACTGTGCCACCCAGGCGCCCCTCAGCATAGTATTTTTAAGGTTCACCATGTTATAGCATGTAGTAGCACTTCAGTCATTTTTTATGGGTGAATAATATTCCATTCTATGGATATATGACATTTTGTTTGTTCATTCATTGGTTGACGAACATTTAGATTGTTTCTACCTTTTCTTTATTTTGATATACCGTTATATATCTTTTTAGTGCCATTATGAGCATTCATGTACATGTTTTTATGTGGACATGTTTTCAGTTCTCTTAGGACTAATCCTAGGAGTGCAGTTGGTAGGTCATATGGGAACTCTGTTTAACTTTTGAGAAACTACCAAACTTTTCCAAAGTGGTTGCACCATTTTACATTCTCAACCAGCAATGTATGAGTATTTCAACTTTTTCACATATGCCATTACTTGCTATTGCTTTAAAAAAAAGAATCTTTTTATTTTGTTTTATGGTCATCCTTGTCGGTGTGGAGTGATATCTCATTGTGGTTTTATTTGTGTTTCCCTGATGACTAATGGCGTGGAGCATCTTTTGAGTTGCGTATCTTCTTTTGAGAAGTGTCTCTTCAAATCCTCTGCACGTTTTTGTTTGTTTGTTTAAATTTTATTTATTTATTTTAGAGAGAGAGCAGGGGGGGAGGAGCAGAGGGAGAGGGAAAAGGAGGGGGAAAGAATTCCAAGCACTCTCTACTGAGCGTGGAGACCAACACAGGGTTTGATGCCGTGACCCCAAGATCATGACCTGAGCTGAAACCAAGAGTCAGTTACTCAACCAGCTGAGCCACCCAGGCTCCCCATTTTGCCCTTTTTTTTTTTTTTTAAGATTTTATTTATTTATTCGACAGAGATAGAGACAGCCAGCGAGAGAGGGAACACAAGCAGGGGGAGTGGGAGAGGAAGAAGCAGGCTCATAGCGGAGGAGCCTGATGTGGGGCTCGATCCCATAACGCCGGGATCACGCCCTGAGCCGAAGGCAGACGCTTAACCGCTGTGCCACCCAGGCGCCCCCGTTTTGCCCATTTTTAAATTCGGTTGATTGCCTTTGTTGTTAAGTCGTAAACAGTTCTTTATATATTCTGGATACTTCCCTTTTCAGAGCTATTATTGCACATATTTTCTCTCATTCTGTAAGTTGTCTTTTCACTTTCTTGATAATATCTTTGCATCTTTGATGCAAAAATTTTTCGAATTTGAGGAAGTTCAGATTTGTCAAGTCTCTTTTCTTCTTTTGTTGCTTCTACTTTTGCTGTCACAGTTAAGAAACCATTGCCTAACCTGAGATCCTGAAAATTTACACCTAAGTTTTTTAGTTTTCTAAATTTTATACTTTTGACTCTTACATTGATCTATACATGTATCTTTATGCCAGTACCAAATTGTTTTGATTATTTTAGCTCTGCAGTAAATTTTGAAATTGGGAAGTGTAAGTCCTCCAGCATTTTCTTCCTTTTCAAGATTGTTTTAGCTATTTGGGGTTCTTTGCAATTCTGTCTGAATTTTAGGATCAGCTTGATCATTTTTACAGAAAAGGTAGTTGAAATTTTGGTAGCAGTTTTATTGGATCTGTAACAATTTAGGAATGATGTCATCTTAATAATTTTAAGTCTTTCAGTTCTTGAACATGAATATCTTTCCATTTATTTAGGTCTTCTTTCATTTCTTTCAAAAATATTTTGTACTTGTAAGTGTATGCAAGTCTTACACTTTCTTGGTTAAATTACTTCTATGTATTTTAGTCTTTTGGGATGCTCTTTGAAATAGAATTGTTTACTTAATTTCATCTTCAGAATTTTCATTACTGGTATATAGAAATACAAGTTATTTATATATCATCCTTGTGTTCTGTGCCTTTTCTGTACTTGTTTATTAGTTCCAATAGTTTTATTGTGGATTCTTTAGTGTTTTTTGTATATAAGATCCTGTCATCTGTGAATAGAGATAGCTTTACTTCTTCTTTTCCAATTTGGATACCTTTTATTTAGTTTTTTTCTTGCTTAATTGTACTGGTAGGGCCTTCTGAACAATTCGAATAAAAGTGTCACGAATGGGCGCTGTTGTCTTGTTTCTGATCTTAGGAGGAAAGTATTTGTTCTTTCACCATTAAGTATGATATTAGTTACCGGCTTTCACAGATGGCCCTTCCTCAGATCAAGGAAATTTGGTTATTCCTCATCATCAACGGGAAGTACCACTTACTAGATAGCATTGTTGTGACTATGCATGTGACATGTCTAATGCAGTTTGACCAGAACATTACAAAGAGGTCATTATTTCCTATCTTTGACTGCCTGCCTTCCATTTACTGATAAAAACACTGAATGTAGCAAAGACTGTCAGCATGCCACTTGATTTTTACAGATCTGATATGAAGTAGCTGTTCAAGATTGATTCTGTTTCTTTTTCTTTTCTGTAGGCATATTATGATCTGATTTTTATGTCCTGCCCTAATCATCATGCTCTGGGTTTAACTAAAGAATATTAACTTCTAGAAAAATGTTGACTTCTAGAATCCTAGAATATTCTAGAAGAATGTTGATTTCTGGCCATAAAAATGCATCTTTTAATATTTAGTTCTTATCCTTGTATAACAAATAACATTAAAACCAACCCCTTTATGCAACTAATGAATCATTGAACACTACATCAAAAACTAATGATGTGCTATATGTTGGCTAACTGAACATAATAAAAAAAAAAAAAAGAAAACCAACCCTTTTTATTTATTTATTTATTTATTTATTTTTAAAAGATTTTATTTATTTATTTGACAGAGATAGAGACACCCAGCGAGAGAGGGAACACAAGCAGGGGGAGTGGGAGAGGAAGAAGCAGGCTCATAGCAGAGGAGCCTGATGTGGGGCTCGATCCCATAACGCCGGGATCACGGCCCTGAGCCGAAGGCAGACGCTTAACCGCTGTGCCACCCAGGCGCCCCTATTTATTTATTTTTTTAAGTAGGCTCCATGCCCAGTATGGAGCCCAATACAATTGGGATTGTCCTCACAACCCTGAGATCAAGACCTGAGCTGAGATTGAGTCCAATGCCTAACGAAGTAAGCCACTCAGGCGCCCCAAAACCAACCCCTTTTAACAAAAAGCATTCATAGACTCCACTATTAGCCTATCATTTTAAACATTATTCTTATAAGGGCAAAAGAATCTGGATCATCTCTTTAGCTTTCACATAAAACAGCTAACATGTCTAATTTTCATATGTTGAAGAGATGATACAAAGACCTTTTCTTGTAAGTAAAGAATTTGTTTTCCAGGGTTGTGGAATTGCTGAGTGCTTGAAGATTGTCTGCCAAGTTGGACGACTAGACAGAGGAAAGAGTGCCATCCTGTATGTAAAGTCCCTGCTGTGGACTGAGACCTTTATGAATGTAAGTAGACCGATAACAGTATTTGCCAGTCTATCCATTTTCTCCAAGACATGAAAAAGGCCTCACATCTAGGAAATCATTTCACGTTATTTCCATACAGAAAGAAAACCAGAATCATTCGTACTCTCTGAAGTCATCTGCTTCTTTTAACGTCATTGAATTTCCTTATAAGAATCTTCCAATTGAGGATATCTTCAACTCCACATTAGTAAGTTATTGATTTGGGGAAATGGAATAAATCCATTCAGTTCAATGCCATAGATATATTTTTATTTTATTTTAAATAATGACGCCTTAACTATTTTGATAATTTAAAAGTTATTTGACAGGCCTATACCCTAGTTTAATATTAATTTACTCCCTCATCCCAGAATTATTAAAGGTAGAGGTTTTACTTTAGCATCCCTATGTAAAAGATTTCATGGGAGGGAATTTGGGGAATTTTCCCCCACAGAGTTAGAAAGTTGGAAATTAACTATAATAGATGAAGGCTAAAGATTTTAAAGATCTATAATTTGAGGATTAAAAATGGGACTAATACATCAAAGCTGGATTTGATTATTTAAAAATCACTTCAAAGGTACCTTGAAGTTAACGTGCTGTTGGGAATTTTATGTGCATACGTGCATGCTATCGATACCAAATATGTAGTCACAGATTATCATATACAAGAAAAAAAATGTGAATACCATTAAAACAAAATGTGTAGGCATTCAGACATTTGTTGAGTGATTCAGTGAACTATTTTTAAAACTCAAAACCTTTTTTCCCCCCAACAGGTCACCACTAATGTCACCTGGGGCATTCAGCCCGCTCCCATGCCTGTGCCCGTGTGGGTGATCATTTTAGCAGTGCTAGCAGGATTGCTGTTACTGGCTGTTTTGGTATTTGTAATGTACAGGGTAAGTAATGGACTTAGGAAGAGCAGGAGGAAGGAGAAGCCGAAGAAAAGGGTAAGGGAGGAAGGGGAAGAAGGAAGAATAGAAAAGCAGGGGAGGAAGAAAGGGAACTTTAATGATGCATGATGAGCACCGTATATTTGAAGGGAGAAAAGTTGTATGAAGTGTCCCTCACATTTTCTTGGTGATAATACAGTCACTTAGTACTTTTAATTTTCTTCACTGATGTGGCAGTAATGTTAGTTTGTCTTCAACTAACAGATGGGCTTTTTCAAACGTGTCCGGCCCCCTCAAGAAGAACAAGAAAGGGAACAGCTTCAACCTCATGAAAATGGTGAAGGAAACTCAGAAACTTAACTGTGATTTTTAAGTTATGCTCATCCTAACCCATTAGAATTACCAACTTCCTTATAGGTTTCAGTTTCTTTCTCGAGGAATAAAATTCCAAGACTGTACTGCTGATGGTGCCCGTTGGTATTAACCACAAAACGAGAGCAATATTTGTCAGCCTTTTTGTAATAATTAAGTTCAGACGTACGTGTGATACACACCCACTGACTTGTGTTTTTATTATTTAAATAGTAAAATTTCAAGTGATAGTTCTTCAGTGTACATAAGACAGGTAGTGCCTGAGTTACCACTTTATATAAAATAGTACCTCCTACAATTACTGTTCCTGATTTTGTATGTTGATTTTGTTTGTTGTTGCTTTTGTTGTATTAAAGCAATCCGTATTTGGACCTTAAGATCCACCTCTTTTGTACAGGAACTTATTGTTAGTATACATTACACTACAGTTGAGTTTTTAAGCTACTAACTTTATTACTGCATGAACTTGGATTTTAATATTACCTGTGTGGTAGAACTTCCAAAAAAAAAAAAAAAAAGCATGATCCATCCAAATTCTTTCCTGTAATAGCAAAGATACAGTATTTTTAATATGAAAATTGGGTTCATGCTATTACATTTTTATTTTTGTTTAATCCAGTCTGTTTCCTTACATTTCAATTTGTATGTTTAGGTTCTATTTCAGATCCTTTAAGCCAACCTATACTAAAAACTCTATGATCAAAAATGCCTCTTTTGTGTAATAGTTTAATTTCCACTAATCATCATCATGCTTAAAACCATATGCAGTTGGGAATCATTTCCAAAGTACTTGTATTCCGTTGTATTAGCTGGCTATTTACAATACACACACAAAAAAAGCATTTAAATTAAAAGACTGTAGTTCTTTGATAGAGTTGCTCATTAGTGGTGTGCTCTTAGAGCAAGAATTTTTAGTTGGGATTAATTTATTTTTTCCTATATATGTATTCTTCTTTATATTTCCAAAACTTTACTGAGAATGGGCTAAGATCAATGAGGAATCTTTACAAATTACAGGAACCTGCATCCAACCTTCCAACCCCATGAAAAATGCTTGGAATTGAAATTCTTAAAGTAGCTTCCTGGTTTCCTTCTAGCAATAGCATGATGCTACTCATGTGGGTATTATCTTAGTTTAAGCAAGGTATCATGTGTAAAACCAGTCTCAGCTATCAAAATAACATAAAGGTTACTTTTATAAACAATTCACGTTATTGGGAGCCTTTTAAAACTTTTGTAGTTTTATTAAAATTAATTACTTTTTTTAGGATTTTTATATAAAAATTGCACAGGTGGCACATTGTAGTTTTATATGCCTGTAGAGTGATGTTTCTTCTAGAGGAATATGTGATTTATTCACAGTTCCTCAAGGTCTGGGAATGACTTAATTATACCTATTTTTGTGCAATTACATCATGTTATGCTTTAGAAATTGGGAGTTTAATAGGTTTTTAACTGCTGTCCTCATTAGGCAATGATAAATATTTCCCTTAAATAATTGAATATTTTTCTATGTTTTAAAAAGAATTGAAATTTATCTTGGCATATCTTGTGTTCTAATTCCTTACACAAGTGGCCAAGCTAGAATGTGTTCATAAAAATGAGGGACGTGAGTTATATATGTTAGAACATGACAAGACCCTGTATTTAGCTTTAATGAATCTCAAAATTCATAGGTTTGTAGTATAGATTTTATTAGTAGCTTAAAAGATCTTAGTCATATGCAATAAAAGTATTTTTATTACCAGTTAAGTCTAAAGTTTTTTTAAGAAAAAATATTTTTATCCTAAGGTCTGCCACCAAACAGTCACTAAATTGACAACTTTCACTACCTGTTTTCCCACCTAATAGTAGTCATCCCTGAATGTATATGTTGCATAGAAATTCACTCTTTAGAAAAAAAAAAAAAATGTTACTGTTTGCTTTTGCACAGTCTGTTCCTTTTATGGCCTCAATCTCAAGGTATAATCTTGTAAGGGAGACTGAAGGATGTTGTTGGACGCATGATGTTTTAAGTTCCCTTTTATGAAATGTAGTTTCAAGCAATAGTATTTTCTTTTAAAAAACGAATATGTGTATCTCTACAAAAATACGGTAGAAGGATGATTTGGAAGCTTACGCTTTGAGAAAATGTTTGGGAAAATGTTGGGCTTCTATTTACCCTAAAGCAGCATGTGAATGTATTTGGTTAAAATGTCAAATAATGGTTCGATGAAAACTGTTTTAATTTCCAAACATTTTAAATACTAGTGTGTGTATGATTTATTGAGAATTAAAATCCATTTTGAGTGTAAAATTTTAATAATCTGATCAGTTTGAAAAAACATGAGTGAGATAGAGTATTTAAAGCATTTAATATTCATAAGAAGTATTGATACTGTTGTCGATTCTTCAGAATTGATATTTTGAGAAACATTTGTGTGAGGGATATTCTTTCTTTTTTTCTCCTTTACCTTTCTCTTGTGATGAATTATTATTATAACTGTGATATAGGTCTTCATAATTCTGAAGTGTAAAACAATTAAAACTCTAGTGCCACGATTTTACCTGTTATGAAACTACTACTTCGTAATAAACTCTCATCAATACTTCATATAATGAGAAAATTAAAGTATTAATAAAAGAGACTCTACTTACACTGACTTCCTTAAGAGGGCTGTGGAAGACTTTAGATAGCTAATGATGACCCCAAGAGATATTTAAGTGGCAAAAGTACAGTATATAATAGGTCAGCTGCTTCTTATAAGGCAAACAATCTGTAACTTGATAGACACTTCTGTGTTGCAGAGCATAGTGCCAGGCTTGGAGAAGAATAAGTCATTTTTGAAATACATGTGTATGACCATTGCCTATCTCAATGTCACTTTGTATGTACTCTTGGGTAGTTTGTGTATGTGGTAGTTTGGTAAATAAAAAAAATGTAAAATTCAGAAATTGAATATAGGATCAAAAATGGCAAATAAAATAACTTAATACTCTGTGTTTTGGAGATTAGCCCTTTTAACTTGTTGGTAGGCTAGTTTGAACAATGAACCCCATGCACATATGCTTGTATTTCATTGTAATTTCTGATATATAATGAACTTCTTGGGAGAGGTACCAAATCCTTGATTTTTGTTGTCATTGTTCTCAAGTGCAATATAACAATGTAACCAAACCTAGGTAATTTTCAGAGTCATTGTTAATTCAGTAAACCTAATCTAAACGGAGATTTAAATTTATTAGAATTTTGGTTAGTAAGAAGGAGAGATTCTTCTATGGATATACAAATGAAGTTATTTACCCCCTAAAAGGTACATTCTACATTTTATTTCAGGCTGGACATGACTTATTTCCTACTAGTTTTGAAACACTTAGAAATATCTTAAACTAACTTGGAAGCTATATATATCAAATTAATTTGCTACCTAATAACATAGTAATTTTCTTTGTTTAGCTTCTCTTATGATCACCCACATTGGGTGAGACATAAAACGTGTGTTTTCTAAAATTTGTCATTTGCTGACTTGATTTGAGTTAGTGAAAACTGGTACAGTGTTCTGCTTAGTTTCCAATGTGTAACTTGTGTCTGTTCAATAAATTTGAGCATATGGTGCCACTTTTGTGTATGGACTTTCTATTTTCCTCTGTGACATTTTGGTTTTTTTTTTTTAAATTTTATTTTATTATATTGTGTTAAAATGACTGGATATTTGTATATATTGTGAAATGATCATCACACTAAGTCTAGTTAACATCTGCCAGCATGCATAGTTACTATATATATTTTATAATATATATTTTTATAAATTTTTATAAATATATATATATATTTTTAATGACTTTTAAGATTATTCTCTTAGCAACTTTTAATCATGCAATACAGTATTTCACTATAGTCACCATGGTGTACATTATACCCCCATAACTTATTTATTTTATAACTGGAATATGTAACTTTTGACCCTCTTCACCCATTTCTCCCACCCTCCACCCCATACCTCTGGCAACCACCAATCCATTCTCTGTATCTATAAGCTTGTTTTGTTTTTATTTAATTCCACATATAAATGAGATCATAAGGTATTTCTTTCTCTGACTTATTTCATTTAGCATAACACCCTCAAGATTCACCCATGTTGTCACTAATGGCAAGATTTCATTCTTTCTTATGGCTAAGTAGTATTCTATTGTGTGTGTGTAACACATTTTCTTTGTCCATTCATCCACTGAAGAACACTTACTTCCAGTACTGTATTAAAAGTGGTAAGAGTGGGCATCTTTGTTTTGTTCCTAATCCTGGAGGAAAAGCTTTCAGCTTTCACTATTGAGTATGATGTTAGCTGTGGGCTTGTCATATATGCCTTTATCGTATTGAGGTATATTTCTTCCATATCTGATTCATTGAGAGTTTTTGTTTTTATCGTGAAAGGGTGTTAAATTTTGTCAAATGCTTTTTCTGCATCTATTCAGATGCTCATATGATTTTTATCCTTCATTTTGTTAATGTGGTAGATCATGATGACTGATTTGTGGATGTTGATGGATTTGGTGGAAGGAAGCCTGGTGCATGAGTCCAAGGAGCCGGTCCTGGACCCTGGGTCCACTCGAGCCTGAGTGCATGGGTGCTGGCCTAGTGCTGTGGTGGGCCTAGAGACTGGGGCCGCAGGGACCAGTCTGGCACTGGAGCAGGCCTGGAGTTCTGGGGACATGGGGTCTAAACTGGAGGCTGCACCTGAAGGTGCTGGCCTGGTGCCCGGGGCGCTAGCCTTGCACTAGCGCAAGCCTGGGTTCTGGGACTACACGGGTAGATTCTTTCCATTGATAGTATTCCCCCTTTCCCCCCCCGCCAGAATTATTTGGCTTTCTTATATTTTCTCTTATCCAGTCTTTCTTACATCAAAACAATGTATTAGATACAGATTACACACACATATGCAGTAGCTCCTCATTATTCATGACAGCATCTTTCTGAATTAGCCTATTTGCTGAAATGTATTTGTAACCCCCACATCAGTACTTTCATGGTTATTCTTGGAAACGTGCAGAGCAGTGAAAAATTTGAGTTATATAACATTCACATTCCCAGCTGAAGTCAAACAAGGTGATGCTCTTCCTTCTTTCAGCTCTCATATTAAGTGTCCTTTTGGTCATCTACTTAGTGCCATTTTTTTTTCCAGCAGTTGTTAATTTAGTATTTGCAGTCACTTTATAAAACATATAACATGAGGGGCGCCTGGGTGGCACAGCGGTTAAGCATCTGCCTTTGGCTCAGGGCGTGATCCCGGCGTTATGGGATCGAGCCCCACATCAGGCTCCTCTGCTATGAGCCTGCTTCTTCCTCTCCCTCTCCCCCTGCTTGTGTTCCCTCTCTCGCTGGCTGTCTCTATCTCTGTCAAATAAATAAATAAAATCTTAAAAAAAAAAAAAAGTTTAAAACATATAACATGAAATTTTATATGCATTATAAAATACATATAAATAAAACAGACCATACTTAATATTAACAAAAGAAGTGTCTGACATTTATTAAACAGTTTCTATAGCAAGAAATTAAGTATTTTTATATATGATTTCATTTTGTTATCTCCTTGAGGCTCTATTATTTCTCCCACTACACAGCTGAGAAATTGAGGCCTAGAATATTGGTAAATCCCATACCTATGTGGTGGACACCAGAGAAGTCTGATTTCAGGGCCTTCCTCCATTAACCAACAGTTTTGCTTCTTAACATTGATGTATTGATTTGATTAAGCAAGTAATCAACAACCAGTGTTACACATTGGGGAGGAGCTGGAGATGGAATGAACATGATGGCACTGGTCCTGTGGCCTGTCCTAGCCTCACATACACTAGAGAGGATATAGGCAAGTTACTATCCATTTTAAGTAATAGAGTTCTATTGTTTAGAAAAGGGGAAATATGAGGTGATGTGAAAGCTCATGGAAGGGGCACTTAATCAAAGCTAAGGGTGTCAGGAAGAGAATTCTGGAGGAAGTAATATCTAAACTAACTCTTCATGCTCTATGGAAGCTTATCAGTTGAAGAGGTGAGGGAGTAGAGCTCCAGGTAGAGGAAATCAATATGTGAAGGTCTAGGGGCAACCCAAATAAGTCTAGTTCAAGGTAATACAAGAAATCCCTTTTCTCTCTCTCTCTGGTTCTCTCCCTCTCTGCAGTGCTGCGTGTGTGTGTGTGTGTGTGTGTGTGTGTGTGTGTGTATGTGTTTACATAGCAAATATTAAAAGATGAGCCTGGGTCATTGGAAGATAGATTGTAAAATGCTTTTTAATTCTGTTAGGGATTGTGGACCTCATGTTAAGAGCAATTGGGAGGTACCAGCAGATCTTAGGCAGATCTATAATATGTATATGGTAGTATACTTTGCTTTCTGATGGCACTGGCATCTTCCGTTCCTTTGTAAAACACACTGACAGGTAATACACACGCAGTTAGCAGGATACATGTTCCTGAATGTTTGCTTGGTTCGGCTCCCCCAGTTGGTTTGTGTGTGTGCCAAATGTCAGTTATGTTTGTTCCTAAACTTGTTTTTGCCAGTTCTATGTATTTTAAAGAATGGATGAAATATAAATCTAAACAAAGTGTATTTTTCTATGAAAACAAAGTTTAATACTAAATGGGTGAAAAAATTGTAAAATTTGGGGAAAATTTTAAATAGAAAGATTTGGCACTCAGATTGCTTGTCAAGAGTGTTTAAGAACTCCTTCCACTTAAACTGCAAATAATAGAGCTGTATTGTAATTGTGGTTTATGACTTCAAACCCTAGAATGTGGTTAGATACTTAAAAACAATCTTGGTCCTACATCAGAAAATGGGTAAATAAATATACATATACAATATATATTTTAAGATAAATAAAATCTTAAAATAAATTTTAAGATAAAATAAGCCATTTAAAGCATATTTAAGATATACTGATATTTTTTTGTCTCTTGACCAATGTTTTTTGATTCCCTACTAGCCCTGGTTGTGTCAGATAATATGGCTTCTGTGTATTGCACAGAAATTAAGCATAAGCTATATGAGTATTGGAGCATTAAAAATCATCTAAAAGCCATCTTGATAGACAAAGCTTGTTTCTTTAAGCAGTCCATATTATTGAAGGATTTGATGTCCACCCTCTACTGGGGCCATGAAATCAGTGGCTTTGCCCCTGGAAGGTCAGTTTCTAACATATTAAAGAAGACTTGGCCACCATAAGGCAGATGACAGAAATCCTGGCCATGTTCTTTTCCTTCTGATCTGCCAGTCAGGTTTTTGGAGCTGTTTCCATTTTCTCCTTTCCTCTCTCCAGGAGCAGAGGTAACTTGGAAGAAAATGCAACAAAAACAGCTTGATGAGGCTAATAAAGGCTCTCTGCATTCAGCCTCCCACCCAGTATCTCCTGCTCATACAGGCGAGGCAAAACTGTGATGGAACAATGGTGTTTAGTGTGAGGGGCCTCACGCTGGCATCTATTTTCCAAAACGTATGTAGCTCACATAGTTCTTTTTTGTCTAAAAATCACTAAAAAACAATGCAAACTCATGTAAAAGTTTCCAAAGGTGCAGAAAGATGAAGTCACATGTTACTAGGGCAGCCTTGGGCAAGACAGTAGCCTCTCTGGTCCTTAGTGTTTCCATTTGCTAAACAGGATAATGAAAGCTCTTTTGTAGGATTGCTGTGAGGATACAGTGAGATAATTTATATAAAATGCCTATTATTATTAATTATTTTCTTTGTGGTTATATAAATACTATTTTCATACCCTTGAGCAAAGAATAAATTTCCACTGCTGCGAAGTTCGTTTTTTTCCAGGACCTTGGAAACACCTGGAGGAACATGCAGAAAAATGGTGAGTGTGGGGGTGCCTGGGTGGCTTAGTCGGGTAAGCGGCTGCCTTCCGCTCAGGTCATAATCCTACCGTCCTAGGATCCAGCCTTGCGACAGGCTCCCTGCTCAGTGCGGAGTCTGCTTCTCCCTCTCCCTCTGCTGTTCCCCCTGCTTGTGCTTGCTCTCTTTCTCTCTCTGTCAAATAAATAAAATCAATCTTAAAAAAAAGAAAAAGTAAAGAAAAATGGTGAGTGTAGAAAGGGACGATCCAATCAGCCAAATCAGCTAAATCAACTGTGATGATAAATGATATGATGTCACAATCAGATCACATTTACAATATACTAGATGTCCCGAGCGTCCACAGCCACTCCGAATGCAGAGTCCACAAGTGAACACGCAGGGCCTCTCATCTATTCTGCAATCCATATGACCAGTTAATCTTGATGATGCCATAAGTAGCTACCCAAGATCTCAGTCTGACAATGTGGGTGTCTTACTGGACCCACCCATCTTTCTCCTTCTTCCTTCCCCACCCAATCTACCATCTCTGCTGATTCTAGCCCTAAATACTGAATCTCCCATGCCTTTCCTCTCCTTTCCAGTGTCACTTCTGCATATCCTCACCGCTTTTGAGAACACCTCTAAACTGGTCTCCTCTCCTCCAATCTCTCCTTCTGTAATCCATCTTCCATAGTGAGAGCAAAGTGATCCTGCTAGGCTGACTGGTACCAAGTCCCTTCCCCTGATTGGTTTCTTCCACTTCATAATCACTTGCAGTGTAAATTTCAATTTCCTTATGTAGACAGCGGAGTTAGTACAGGAGTTAACATAAATGAAGTGCTTAAATAGTGCCTGGACACAGTAAATTCTATAGAAGTGTCTGCTATTAATTTTTTTTAATGACCTCATTTTCATTCTCCTTTTCAATCTAAAACACTGTCACTTTGTCGTAATCATTGTTCACAATTTTCCAAGCACATGGTGCTATTACACACCTCTGGGATTCACACACACACGCGCGCGCGCACACACACATGCTGTCCCAGTTTTAGACCACCTGGTTGCACCCATGTATGTGTGGAACTCTCATTCTTTATAACCCCATCTCCCCCGGTGTTTCATAGTGCGCTCCCATACACCATATAATTTCCTCCAAATTCAGTGCAGCCTTCGCGCGTCGTAGTATGTTTCCAGTAGCAACCACCACACTGGATGGTAATTTGCTTATATATTTCTCTGCCCTTACAGGTAGGAGCTCCCAGAAAGCAGGGATTTATCTTATTTGAAGCCTCTGACTAAACGCCAGCACATAGTAAACAGCTGGTACTCATTTAGGAAATGTTTTTTGAACAAATGAAGAGTGTATGCTACAATCAGACAGATGTAATTAAGAATATTTGAGAACGTAGAAATTCCCATTTGAGCAGAAAGAGGAAGTTTAGTTCAAATCGGTAGAACTGCTGTTTAATTGTTAACCAATCATGGCTGTGATGCAGCGAAGCCTGTGCGGCTAAAAGGTCCCGACTAATAGATCGGTGGGTGCGCGTTAAGTGTTTTAGGAGCGTGATCAACGCACCACCTTCTCCTTTACTTGGGGGTCAGGTGGTGGGAATTTTATTCACATTTCTGCAAAACTTCCCGGTGTCTCCGTAGGCCTGGAGGATCTGAACGCCGACCAGCTCCCAGAAAGATTCTTCTTTCTCATTTACCTTCGGATGCCGCCCCCCCGGCATTGCCCCCCCGCCCCGGCACTGCGCGGAGCTGGCGCCCTCGGAGCAGCTCAGCCGGGGGTGACAGCTGAGCCGCGGCCCGAGGCTCGGTGCTCGCCCCTCCCCGCCCCGCGAGTCACGTGCGCCAGGATGCTAACTTCCCCCTCCTCCCCCGCCCCCTTCCCCTCCGCCGCCTCCCCGGCCTCCTCCTCCTGGTGAGGGTGTGCGAAGCCGACCGCGCGAGCGGGAGCGAGGAAGCGAGGAGCGAGCGGGCGCTGCCGGAGCCCGCAGCCCGGGCGTCCGCGGCCGCCGGGAGCCCCGCAATATGCCGCCGCGGCCCTCTGGCTCTCGGCCATGGCGAGGCTCAGCCGGCGCGTCCCTTGTACCCTGCTGCTCGGCCTGGCCGCGGTGCTGCTGAAGGCGCGGCTGGTCCCCGCGGCCGCTCGAGCCGAGCTCAGCCGCTCCGACCTCAGTCTCATCCAGCAACAGCAGCAGCAGCAGCAGCAACGGCAGCGGGAGGAGGCGGAGGAGGAGAGGCCAGAGGTGCCGGCGGCATCCTCCACCGCTACTGTTCCAGGTAGGAACGGCAGCTCGGCCCTGCCTTCCCGTCACCGCGACGGATCTCAGCTGGCGTCGCTGGCCTTCTCTCCCCTTCCTTAGCCAGCTCGATTCCCATCGCTTGTCCCGACCCATTCTCGTCTCCCCGATCTCCCCAGACTGTCTGCCCAGGACTCGGGCAATGCTCTGGTTTCGGGAAACTGCTCTTTGGGTGGTGAGCTTTCTGGGAAGCGCAGAGCTCTGCAGTAGGGTGGGGAGGGGTCGAGAGGAGTGGGGATGAGTGACTGACTCGATTGATCTTTTTCTTTTCCTTCTTCCTGAATTCATCCCTCTGCCCTGGGAATGTCTGCACAAACACACACACACTTCTCAGATCCCTTTAGCATTCTGTTCTTTATCCTTTTCTTTCCTAGAGACTGAAAAAAATCTTGCAATAGACACCCACACGCCTTTTCATCATCTCGCCCCGCCTGCTATATTTAAATTTAGATCCGGAGAAAGAAATCTTGATTTATTTTATTTTTCATTTCTGGCTTCTCTTATCCCAGGAAGGGTTTAAGTCGGTTTGCAAGAATTCCTTCAATATAATAAGATGAAATAAACCAAAATGGAACAGGATTTGTAATTGAAGGAAAAGGGAAAAGGAGAGGTGGACAGATAAGATAAAGTCTGTAGTGATGTTAGTACAGCAAACCTGCCTCCAGAGAGGGAATCTCCTTACTTGTTAGTGGAACTTAATGAGGCAGATTCTTGACGCTATTCAGTGAGGATGAGGAAATACACTATAGAATATGTGGCTGTAACGGTCCCTCAGTTCCTGCCTCCTCCTGCCGCCCCCCCCCCATTAAAGCTCGATGGGTCAACAGAAAGCTGGACTATCCATTTTAATAGCCTCTCCCCACCCCCAGCCCAGTTCCCTTCCCTGCTATAGAGGCTGCCTGATATTTAGAAAGAAAAAAAGCCATCAGTTTTTTTGGCAAGTGGGCTTAGTTTCCTACAAAACCAAAGTGAATTCTATTTTAACATTTGTTTTTGTTTTAAAATCCTTCCTGGTAACATACAAGATGTTGAAAATGAGATTTTAAAGAGTGGAATCAGCATCTTACTTTGTCCTGCTTTCTCGTCATCAAACAGCAATACCCAGGCACACCAGCTGCGATTCCTGACAGGATGATTTAATTTATCAGAGTGCTCTGAGCATAGGATGAAATCACCAGTGTGCAGGAAAGCATGTGTTCCTGACACCCTCTTAAACCAATTCATAACACTCAAGCGTGGTTAGAAGTCCTGAAAGATACGCAGTATGTGATGGTTTTCCGAGCTAGTTTTTTATAATTGAAAGTGCTACCAGCATGTTTGGGCGAGGCTGCTGCTAGATGTGCTATTTGCTAAACTTAAGGAAATTAAAGATAGAAGAGCAATTGAGAGCCTGTCTTCATTATGAGAGGGATTTCAGACATTAATGACGAAACAGAATTCTGAGAGAGTGTTGGAGTCTGTGGTTTGCAATGTATTTTTATTTTGATGTACCTTCTTTCAGGAATATTAATTAGTTAACGGGTTTTGACTACTATGGTATATGTCATGATGAAGGTTATGAGAAACAGCAATCATAGGAAAATTTTTGTGTCAAGCTGCAAATTAAAATACTTGTTTTCTGATATTTGTGAAAATATTTCTGAGAAAGGTTATTGTTTGGGAAACTCGCAGTTTTTGTCTTATGTACGTATTAGAGTAACCAAAATAAAGGAATCACTATCTAGCAGATCAAACTAGAACCTGAAAATTAACCTATTATGACTCTTACTTTTCCCTCAAAAACTAACTCCCTAAAGCCAGGGGCAAACAAGAGAGCAATTCAGTTGATTGCGGTTTTAGTTACTGGAATATTGTGTCGTATAACGACATACAACCAATAAACAAACGAGTTAAAATATTCCTCCGAGCACATTGTGATCTCTGGATTGAACTGGTCTTCCTGTTTCAACCTTTGTTCCTTTAGTGTCTGTTCTCCTCTCACAGCTAGTGATCTTTAGAAAAACATTCCATAGGATCATTTCTGCCCACAGTCCTCCGATGGCTGCATCTAGTGTCTTTCACACTAGATGCCCAGACGCTGAAAATGGCCCACCAAGTAGATCCTCTGTGCCCCTCCCCCTCCTACTCTCCCTTCTCTGACCCTGACTCGCACCTGTACAGCCGCACCACACTGGCTCTCGGGGTCTTCGTTTGGCAAGTGGGCTCTGGCATGGGGCCTTTGCACTTGCCATTTTCTCTGCCTGGAATTCTGGAACTTCACTTTCCTCAGGTTTGCTCAGTGTTCCTGTCACAAAGAAGCCATTCCTGACCAGCTCAACTAAATAGTAATCTGCATGTCCTTTCGCATTGCTTCTTCTCTGTGGCACTTACTACCCTCAGCCCTTCCTGTAAGCCTGCCGCCTCCTCCTAGAATGTAAGGTGCCTGAGGATGTGAACTTTGTTCTGTTCACTGTTACGTTAAATTATTCTATATATTGAGGACCTAGAAGAGCATCTGTTGCACATAGGCATGGATCAGTTTGTCGGATGAGTGAATGAATGAATAAATGAATAAACAAGAATGCTGGCATCAAGGATCTTTCTGAGTGTTTGCCATTTCATTATCTTGTGAAATTCTGCACCGGAATTTAGTAGGGATATGTAAAAATAAAGAAATGTTAGGTAGAACTATTTGTAAGTAGAGGTTACTAAGTTTAGATCTTTAGTTTTAGCTAATTTTGGTGTTTATCCTATTCCGACTGCAGAGAACTGACTTGAGTCCACTTATTACATCCTGTCAAGATTCTTCACCCAAGTGCACTTATAATCCTCTTATGACCTAGGAGGTATTAATATGCCTTTAAATAGCGGCTATAGAGCTTGAGTTAATTCTTTGACTCTGGTGCTTCTGATTCTTTGGACACATTATGTGAAAAACTATAGTACTTGTCATTGGCAAAACTTAAAAAACTAATTCGGCATATTTAGTGACTGGTACATGACAGAGCCTTGTCAATCCATAGTAGAGAAATTGAGCATTGACCTTGGTTCGTATTCTCTGGGTATTATTATTCTGAATATTTATCTCTCTTTGTATTCCTGAGAAATTAGAAAGTGAGGGTAAAGAAATTGAATATGAGATTGAAATAATCACGTAAAAAAAGTGAATTTTCATTTTCTCATGAACTTATAAAACACCATCTTTAGAGAGCAGTGAGAATAAAGACTAAGGTTGAGATCTGTCAAATCAGTTGTTTTCTCCAGTGTATGCAGCAGCTCGGATTTCTCCATCTGCACCCGTATTTGTTAGAAATAAATATTTGAGAGACCAGGGGAGAATTAATTTGGGGGCTGGTGGTAGCGGAGAAACCATATCCTATTCACTGTGATGGCCCATTAGATGGGAGGCCTGCTGGGGGTGGGGCGAGGGGAGCTGGAGAAAATAATGGGCTCCATTTCAAATTCTCCACGTGAAGCACAGACACAGGGCACCTCCATGCATTTTTATAAATGTCTTCTGCATACAGAAAAAGCTTCTTGAAAGATATATATTCATGGTATAAAATTTTTGTACATTTCACTTATATATGTATTTTTAGCCTTTTTATTTTGGAAAATGTCAAATATATGGAAAGTAAACAGAACAGCACTTAAAAAGCCCATACCGGTCTCGGTCTCCCAGCTTTAATAGTGGCTGAATTCTGCTGCAATTGTTTCACCCACACAGCCACCCATTTCCACTGCGTGGGATTTTTTGGGGGGTGGGAGAATGTACGTACATTGAAATGCACATACCTTAGGTGTACTATTTTGTATTTTTGACAAATGGAGAGGTTTATATGACCATCACCCCTATGAAGATACAGAACATTTACATCACGGTCGAAGGTTCCCTCCTGCCCCCTTCCCAGGCAGTCCCTGTCCCTTATCAAGAGACAACTTCAGTTCTAATTATTTTTATCACAGATTAATTCTATATTTTCTAGGGCCTCATAAAAATAGAATCCTATAGCCTGTACTCTTTTGTGTCTGGCTTCTTTAGCTGAGTCTAATTTTCATAGGTTTCATCCATGTTGTTGCATGTTCAGTAGTTTCTCTCTTTTTATTGCTAAGCCATCGCAGGAATTACTCCAGTTTGGTTTGTCGCTTCCTTCTATTGATGGCTATTTGGGTTATTGTCAGTTTTAACTATTGTAAATGAAGCAGCTACATTGCTGGACAAATCGTTGGGTGCACACATCTTCATATCTCCTCGCTAAGTGCCCAGGAGTGGAATTGCTGGGCCAAGTGGTACGCTTGTGAAGTTAAAACATTTTTTCCCTATTCTATATAGCTGGAACCCACCACACTTAATAACATTTAATTTAAAAATTATGAAATTTGATATAGAATATTACTGCATGCTTTCTATTAAATTCAAATAACTTGATTTAAACTTCTTGATTTTAAACAAACCTGATTGAAATCTCCCATCCATGAAAGCATTTATTTACTTTTTTTCTATTTCAGTGAATTTGAAAATCAATAGGAGAAGTGGGCTTAGAAATGGACTGTTCTATCTGAAGTACTCATGCTTTAAAGGCCATATTCCCCAGTGGGGTAATTATGATTTCTTTCCAGGATTTTAGTAACCAAAGGGAGCTATTTCTTGATGTTGATTACTGGTTGAAAAACACATGCCATTGTGTTGAATTTGAGTTCAGTTTGTTTTGGTGGTGGTTTGGTAATGTTTTTAATGTGGCTGAACAGAAACGACCAAATATTTTTTTGAAACAAAACTCCCCTCTCCCCCCCACAGTCAAGTATATGAATATTGAACTTGATTCTCTTTCAGCGTTCTGACTAGGTTAGCTGCAGCGTTGTCATTCATTCACTTGGCTTGGTGTAATGTGTCTTAATTTCTTTCTGACAAAATAGCCTTTGCGAGGACATGGAAACAATGTTTTCCATCTGCTATTGGTAAAAAGTATACTTTGTAATATTTACCTGGCAAATTCTAAAACTTTGAAAGCTATGTGTTGTGATGCAGTACAGCATAAGCTTAAGAAACAGCTTCTGTTTGCTTTGAAGATTGTTTGGAGATGTCTCTTTAGTTTGCCTTTTGTGTAAGCACAATCCATATGTCTGAAACATACCAGATTCTGTGCCTTTTAAATTCTCTTATGGCTGTCTGTGTCATCAGGACCAGGCAGTATTCTTAAGTACTTGTTGATGAGGTCTGTGACTATAAAGGCCAGTTCACTTGGGCCTAAAATGAGTGGTTCTGAGTAGGGTAGTTCATTTCATGTGGGGTAGAGTGTGTCAAGGAAATGCTAATCATTTTCCGTCCTTACTACATGTCAGTCTGCCGCTGGGATCTGGTGAACCCAGACTGTAACATGCCCCAGTACCGTATCACGCTTCTCTGAAACCTTTAGTTGATAATGCCTCTTAAGATCTCCATGTTAAGGTTCTGTGTCTTGCACAGAAATTAAGATTTAAAATGAAATTTTTATATGTGAGATCTTGATTTCTACTTGTGCTTTTTTTTTCTGGAAGAGGTTTCTATATCATAATAATTTAGAAAATAATTGAAAAGTAAACATTCATTAGCATTAGTAGTTATTGTACTTAGTTCAGTTTTGTTTCTGGTCAGGAAAGAGATATTGTTTAAAATCTATATAGTTTTAATTCGCTTGTTAGCTCTGCTGATATTCAGAACATTTACATAGCTAAGGCAATACCAATTCATATCTATGGCCCTAAATGCTGGTTGGTTTAAGGTGACCAGTTAGTTGGAAGCTGGTGGAAATGTCTAGTCTCAAACCAGAGCTCATGTTGTGAGGACCCTGGCTTATCTTTGGGGTAAGTACTGTAGGGATATTGTATAATTCCACATCCTTTGGCCTTTCTAAAATAAAATAAATCCAGCATCCATGGTTTTATTCCCACCTAACTACGCCTCTGCTTTATTGTAACAGAAAGAGAAACAGGATGGATAGATGGATGATTTGTTTTTCGTGATGGATTAACTATAACCAGGAGCTGAATAGAAGTTGGAAGTGTCTTGGAGTTTCTGACTTACTAGATTTTGTGACCCGTTCCACCCTTGCTTGTGTCCCTCTTTTTGGGAAGGATGGAAATTAAGTTGTCAAGATATGCTCAATATAGTTAAATGAATTATGTTTCTTCAAAACTTTGAACATGTTCTTTCATATTTGTATGAATAGAGTTTATTTATAAATGTCTGGGTGACTGACACAAGATTACTAAAGATACCAAAAGAATATCTATTTATTGTAAAAATGAAAACAGGGAGGCCATGCTTTTTATGTAAGGGGAAAAAAATGTCACCAAAAGTAATGGGAATAGTAGGATTTAATTAAATATCTCACTGAGTAAAACGAACCATGCATGAATCAGTGGTGTCATGAGGCATAAATTATGATTCAATTTGTATATCTGATATTAGAAAAAAATCTATCTACTTATTTATATTTAAATAGATTGGTATATTCCAAATATTTGCATTTAAAGACTGCTAACTTCTCTTTGTAAAATAAGTACTTCCCAAAGTATAGTTTCTAACATATTTGTGCTATTAGATTTTGGATTTTTAGCAGAAAAGCTATGATTGAACACTTCCTAAATTAATCAGAGTTTAACTCTCATTAATAATCATAAGAAAGAAAAATATATTTTAGTAATGTATGAAAAAACTAATCTGATCTTCCAATGCGATTTATAGTGGAGCAGTGTCTAATAGCAATGAAAATATGTAATTATTAAAAATACAAATTTTTCACTTTGCAGATTATAGTCAGCCTTCTTGAAATCCTATGCTCTTGGAACTAGAATGAGGTAGAAATGGCCTTGCCCTAAGTGCTTTGCCCTGGCAGTGTTTGAAAAGTATATGATCTAAGCTAGAACACATCCGTATCTGAGAAGACGTTCTGGTGGCTCCTGGCAGTTCCAATGTCTGATAAAGCTGAGAGTTAAGGGTAATCTGATGATTTCCCTCGTAGTAAATATGACTAAGATGAGTGAGTGTTTTTCTCATCTTAACTTTCCCTATCGACTGATTCAAGTTTGTGAATGAGAAGAATCAAAAGAATGTGTATTTTAAAATTCCTTCTGTACCATAGTATTTCAAAGAGGGAAGGTCTTGTGAATTAATAAAGCTCGGTGAAGTGTGGGATGTGAAAAGGTAGGAGGTGAAGACTTTGGAATCTGAAGAGAAAGGAGGCAGAAGTTATATAACTCACTGTGAGGAGTATGAGAGGGGGTCAGGTAAGTCAGTTCCTGGGAGTGGAAAGTACTTACAAGTTGTGATTGTGTCCCCCCCGCCGTGTGTATAAGGGACTCACTGTCCTTTATAAGACAGAGGTTCTAAGCAGCTAGTGGAAGGGTGTAGGGGGGGTTCATGCATAGCCTGAAATTAATGATAGATAATTGCAATCAGCAATTATCTAGTATTCAGAGTATCTGTAAGATTTTCAAAAAAATCCTTGACCCCAGGAATGTTAAGAAAACCAACTGTGGTTAATTAGGCCTTTGCGAGAGGACTCAGTAAGAAGAGGACAAAGGTAACATTCAGACTCAAATCATAGCTTTGTACGTTCTTAACATGTGAAGTTTCTCTGCTGTTGTGCACATGTGATGGGTAAAATTAGTAAGTGTGCCAGCAGCACAACTAATCTCGCCAGAAGGCTTTAACTCTTAAAAGAACTGGCTGCCTAGGACACATGTGCCTTGGTCAATCCTTGCATCCTTTGGCTTTCCATCCCATCTGTAGAATGGCTACCAATATGCAGCAGATGTCTTTTGGTAAATCACATGACTCTGGATTGCCTTATATCAAGGTTTCGTTGTCTAATAAACTGTTGGGATACCTTACACCTTGAAAAAACACTCTGTTCAGAATTCTTTGACAGTCAACTCAGAAACTCTCTGTATCTTGGCTTTTGGCCATTCCACGGAAGGATAGGGTCGGTGAGATTAAGTTAATAATTTTTTTTTTAAAGATTTTATTTATTTATTTGACAGAGATAGAGAAAGCCAGCGAGAGAGGGAACACAAGCAGGGGTGGTGGGAGAGGAAGAAGCAGGCTCATAGCGGAGGAGCCTGACGTGGGGTTCGATCCCATAACGCCGGGATCACGCCCTGAGCCGAAGGCAGACGCTTAACTGCTGTGCCACCCAGGTGCTCCTAAGTTAATAATCTTAATAAGGGCTCTGATGATTTTTGTGAGTCCTCTAATCCCTCTAGGTCTGGTTATAAACCTCATCATTTTTAGCAGATGAGGACCTACCCTGGTTGTTATTAATTCCTTGAGAAGCCGTTTATAAAAACTTAAGCCTTTCCCCACCTACTGAAACATGTATTAATCTTTGGTCTTTACACAGTTTGGGGTCAAAATAGTCATTTTGGCTTATGGCAGTTTAAGTCTGCCAGGAGTTGAACTTGCTGCTTTCATTACTGGTGATGTTCTGGGCTTTCAAAATTAATATTGTTCCTAAATTCACTGAAACCTATATTTTTCTACTCACTTTTTTGATTCATGCCTTTCCTGGTTTCACTAATAACTGATTACCTTGGAAAAGTTAGATGCTACCAAGAGTGCATAGCAGAGTGAAGAATTTTCTTTGTTTTGAGGAAGAACTTCATATTGTAGAATTTTTCTTTCCTTTGAAAATCCAAATGGAGAGATTTGTAGTTCAACATGTTCTGATGTTCCAAAGATAAATAATAGCATGTGCTGCAACTTGGAAAGTTGCAGCTTCAGAGAACAGCATGGGGCACAGACATGGAGGCAGAAAAAGAGACACCCCTGTGGAATCCAAGTGTGGCCACTGTGCCCTGTGTACATAAGCACGGGCTCACGGGCCAGAACTCTTGGCAGGGACTGTATGTGGGGCCCATCATGGATCCAGCAGCTTGAAAATAGCTCTAACAAAGACACATGAGAATCGGCTGACCCACTTTACTCCCCTTTCCTCCCTATCAGCATTTCTTATCAATAATACAATGTCAGGTCTATAGCTTTGAATAATTGGCTATGCAATAATTATATTATTTTTTAAAAAGTTATTACAACCATAAAGTGTTTGATACTGTAATATATAGGTAATTAAGCTATCTTTATATTCTAAAACATAAAAATAGAAAACATAGTGTATTTTTTTTTCATTTTATTTAACGTTCTCTGACTCTCTTCTCACTCTTCCTCTCACGAGGTGATCTCATCCACTTAAGTTGCTTTAAATACCCTCTATATGCTAAGACTCCCCAGAGCTCACTCCTGAGTATATCCACCAATTATGTTGACATCTTTATGTGGCTGTATCACAGGTATTTCAGTTTAAGCATGTCTAAAATGAAACCCTTGATTTTTTTTTTCCACCACTCCTTCCAGAATAGAAAAATCTCCTTTATTGTTTTTTTTTCTTTGACTATAATCCCCAGAATTTATGTATAACTGGAAGTTTTTAACTTTGACCACCTTCTCCAACTTTCCTTCCTTCCTTATTGTTATTAAAAACCAATGCAGTGCCTCACTGGCCAACAAAGGGAAGTTGAGGGTACTGTCCTGCCATGTCCTCCACCTTCCCCTTCATCTAGTCAGTCGCCAAATCACGAGTCTATCCCAAGTGTTCCTCATCTGTTAATATTTCTCCCTCTTCCCTGCCCCAGCTCTGGTTATTCTTATGTTGTACAGGTTAGCATGCTAATGGCCTCCTTATGTCCATTCTTGATGCACTAAACTCCATTTTCCCCAAAGCAACCATGGGGATCATCTGCTCCCCAACCCCATAGTGGTTATTTTATTTTTAAATACAAATCTGATCAAGCTTCCCATGATATTGAGAACCAAGTCAAAGGTCTTAACATGACCTACAGGCTTTGTAGGATTTGCTATTCCAGTCTCCATTCCAGTTCTCTGTCCCTTGAGTGTGACAGGCTCTGTGCCTCAGGGCCTTTGATACACACACACACAGGTCACCTGACTAATTGCATTCAAACTTCTGATGTTAGCTTAAATTCTCCTTCTTTTAAACAGGATTTCTTTGACTTTCCAAACTGAGCTAGGTTCCTCTGTTCTGTGCTCTCACAAGCACCTCCTACTTGTTCAAGGTATGTAGTTGATTTGTAGCTAGGCACCCATTCTGCATTTCCATATTTGTCTTCTCTAGATTAGAAGTCAGATGAGGCCAGGTGCAATAATTGTTTTGTTTGGGTTGTATTCCTGTATAAATATTTATTGAATCAGTGAATGACTCTATATAGAGAAATATTTAATTGAATACTTTCTTTCATTCCCATGCTTGAGCTGGCTTCTCTAGAGAGCATATATAGGAAAAGGATATTATGTAGGGGAAAGGCTATAGGACTTTCAGAATGAAGTGGCCAAAGTATATATATTTGGGATCAAGAGAATGCCTGGTTTCAAAAAAAAAAAAAATCTGGGAAGAGGAATGTATTTACTCAAATTCAATACACCATATGTTGGTTTATATATGGGGCCAGAGATAATATACAAGATTCCTACAGTGACTGATTTCACTCATCATCTTCTTCTGTTTTTAAACAAAACTCACTGAGTACCTACTATTTGCCAGGCCCTCCATCACCACGGATTGCAGGGAACACCCAGTGGGGCTGTAGATAAAGAGACCACAAATGGTAATAGAGTGTGGTAAGTGCTATGCTGCAGGAGCGTAGAGGATACTGTGGAGACATGGGTTTGGGGACAATCACTTGGCCTCTTTCCTGGAAGAAGGCGCACTTAAAGTGAGTTTCAAAGTGATGCAAAAAAGCGAAAGAAGGAAATTATTTTCTTATTTTTGATTTAGATTTTTTCCCCCATTTCTTTCTGTGATAACAGTGTAATAATTCTAGTCCCCTTTATCTTTGCTATTCTCTAGAATTTTATTTCCTACTTCTATGCTCATCATTTTGAGATTTTTAGAAAAGGAAAAAAAAAATAATGTAACTTCTTTCACAGTGCCCGCAAACTTCTTGAAGACAGACTGATGATATGCACTCCTCTCTTAAAGGAATTGAATCTGGAATTCAAGCATAAGCCCATTTCTTTGAGTGTAGATCTGCTGTGACTTAGCAATCAGTCCTTTTCGCGTTTACGTTGATCTACGGCAGAAATACTTTGCCATGAAGACAGTTGGGGTGTCATCACCTTGACCACGTTGTGCTATTCTCTTCATATGTCAGTCCTCAACATGAACGCAGCAGACCAGTTGTGTCTCGACGTCTCCTAGCGCCTCTTTCTCTCCCACCTGTGCCAGGCTGGTGGCCATTTCCCAAATCTGTCGTGGAAACCACTTGGCTCCTCTTCCTTCCCCTTCAGTGGCCCCAAATTCCATTTCCACACCTCACCAAAAGAAGTGAGTGACTTAAAATATATCCTGTTTATGACGGTGGGTGACCACCGGAACTGAGACTTTTAAAAAAATATAATTATACAAAGCAGTTGCTTGTTTTTTTGCTAAATCAGAAAGTTTGACACCTAATAGATAGGAAATTTATATATTCATAGAATTTTTTCTGTTAAGGTTAAGCTAGAGATGGACTCATAGCAAGAGGCCGTTTAGCTGAAAATCGCTAAAGCAAGAGAAAGGGCGTCACATTTACTGAAGCTAGATACACTGATGTATTTTTGTGGATGTAATTGAAGTTTGCTCTTGCCACTTAAAGCATTTTATCATGCAGTTTTTGAATTTTTTTAAACTCCTGAAATGTTGTAAATCTTCCAGGCTAGGGGGATTGAGACACTGAAACAGGTGGCTTACCAGGGAGAGCATATGGGCTGTTTTCCCTTAGGCTCCAGCCCCGGTGCGTTCGCCTCTCAGGCTTCTCGTGTGGTGTGTTGTCTTTCAGGGCTTCACTTACCCATTGTGCCACGGGCCCCACCATTCGAAATGTGAACTGTATTTACATGGAAGAGGCAATATGTAAACCTATTTAGTGGAAGACGTTGTCTTAACCCAGCAGATCTGCCCCACCCCCGCCCACCCACTGTATCTATTCCAGTTTCTTTCTCTGACGTGAAGAACCTGGCATCACCATTGATTCAGTCTTCTTCTTATACACTCACCTGTCACTCCATGAGTTCTTTTAAGTACCCATCACAGTGTCTGTAGAGTCCATCCTGTCTGTTTTATTCCCGCAGCCACTTGCTCTGTCCACACCCCTGCTCCATTGGTTGCATTTGTTACAATAAGCTAGTAGGTCTCCCTATTCTTTTCCTCCCCCGAAGTCAGACCCTACCTGCACTGCATGCATGTTTCTGCAACATTACTTCCTTTTCTTAAGCTTTCATTACATCATCATTAAAATTTGAAGTCTTCCTCCAACTTTCTATAATGAATATTTTGAGATATACTGAAAAATTGGAATAGTATGATGAATATCCATATATCCTTCACTAGGATGCTACAGTTGTCAAAATTTTGTCATATTTGCTTTATCTCTATTACAATTTGCTTTATCTCTATGCATGTGTGCGCGCGCGCACACACACACACACACACACACACACACACACACACACACACGCACACACGGTATTGAGGAACGAACTAAAACTTGGTCGTTTGCGTCCTGACTTTCATCCCTGAAAATGTCAGCATGCTTCTCTTAACATCTAGGTAACTTTTGGTGGGCAAGTAATAATTCTTTTGAAATGGTAAAATAACTTTTTAGTGAACTATATAAAAATGAGGAAAAGGTAGAGCTTCAAGTAACAAATGAATAAATAAGCCTTAGAGATTGTGACAAATTTTTAAGGGTTCACTCTGATGGATTTGTTATGTTTGTGCACATAACGTTTATACTGCACGCGCAGTGCATTGTGGTAGGACTGTGCTTTATAGCGACCGCGTTGTAGTCAGTTACGGGACTCTCCAAAACAGGGGGCTCTGCCGGCTTCTAATGTATTTTGTTCCTTGGTCATTTCTGAACCATCAAGGTCAATTGTTTATGTGTAACTTCTACGCGGTCATATATACAATTGTCTGGTACCTCTTTTCCCCTTTCTTTTGCCGCCCTCATCCATCCATGCTTGATGGTGCAAATGGTAAGATGTAAAACCTACGAGTTCTCATCTATGTGGACAGAGCCAGTATCCTGTGAACGGAAAGGGGAGAAGCCAGTGACCCCGAGATGGAGCTCCTGGTTTCAGTCATTCCCAGGATCCGGCCAGATAACGGTTATCCTCATGTTCTGCTCCTACAGCCTTTCCTTGTATGAGTTGATAAATTCCCATCTTTTCCTGAGCAAATTTTGGTTGGATTTCTGTTAATTAAAAAGCCATAGCAGGCTCAAAATATTATTGCCTGCACTAAGTCCTAACTCCAAGCAAATTTTAAATTTGTTGACATTTTCTCTCCCCAGTGGCCCTGCCCTACCTCTGTCTTATCCATAACTCCCCCAAAACCCAACTCAGCTCTACTCTGTCCGTGAAGCTTTTCTAGTCCATAAGAAGTTTTCTTTTACTAGATCACTTACAGTCTCTATTTGGTGATTCAGTATTTGATAACATGATGTTTTATATTAGTCTGCCATTGTTTCTGGTGTGTTTATCTTTCTCTTGAGCTTCTGAATTCCTTCAGAGCATAGATATCTTAATTCACCCATTTTACATCCCAGAATGCCTAACACTCAGCGCTCAATGAAAGCATGCTGATTCGTAATGTTATGACTGTATATATTAAGAGAAATATCTAAGGAACTCTAAGTGCCTTTCGTTATTTATGTATCTGTTCCTCATGCCAGTCGCTGTGCTGGACGCATAGTTGGTACTCCCAGATTCATGGTAATGAAAAAATGTGTTTATCCTTAGACTTATGAGTTTGGGGCAATGCTAATGGTATAAAATGAATTTGGAGATGATGAATAATACTACATGATGCTTTAAGATTGACAACCATCAGTCCATCATGATATTAATATACCAAAGTATAATGCTTAAACCAGGAGCACTTTTCAGACTCCTTTCCTTTCCCTGCCCTATATTTTTGTTGCCTTCCATTTTTACTTTTATTTTTTGTCTCTCATTAACACTTAGTTTTGTCACTTTTTGGTCCATGATGATAACCTCATGCCTCTCATTCCTGCTCCCCTCCTTTTCCCACCTTCATTTTCCCTCACTTCCCGGTGCTAATTTAGATGTAGGATTGCAGAAAGAACCTTTTTATCTCCTCAAAATACTGCCCTAGGGCCTCTGAATTATAAAAACAAGTTTCTAAATCTACATTGCAAACAAGTACGTTTAATTAATCAGTCTTCAATAATTATCAAACAAGTCCTCTGTAACAGAAAGTGTGATACATCAGAGCAGTCATTAAGCTTTTTTATTGGCACTTTAAAAAACTGGGTGACTAGCTGAGTATTCTCGAGATGCTAATGTTGGAGAGGAATGGCCTTGGTGAATTTGAGACCTAAACGAAGGCCAGGATGGCCCCCTTGGAGAGCGTGAGACGAGGCAGGGTTTAGGTGTGGTTGGTTAGGGCAGAACCTCGGCTTCTGTGCACTCACACGTGTTTCTGTGGTGGATGGCTTTACCCGGAGAGGCATCATTGAAGGGCTGTGTGGTTTGTGGTCAGAACGTGGGCTTAGGCGTTCCGGCAACTGGAGCTCACAGATCTGCTCCGCCTTCGTAGGCGTGCTCTTGGGAATAGGGAGCCTTGCACAATTGTTAAGTATTAAAGTTGATACATGTGAAACACCTGGACTTAACAGACGCTTACCAATTACTGTTACAAATACTCCGTCTTGATTTATGTTCTTGGTAGTATGTTCGTAAGGGTTGAATAGGTACACAGGAAAGGTAAAAATGCCAGTTTTACAACTTTCTAGTAAATGAAGCTGGATTTGTTTTTGTTGTTATGTTTCTTTGTAAATTAGACCCTAGAAGTGCGTATGTGTTTCTGTAAGTAAGAAATATTGAAGTATATCGTGGAATAAAATTACTGTTTTTCTTTTAAAGCAACCTAGAAACAGCATTGTCTTTGGAACATTACCTAAAGCAAGCAAGCGAGCAAAACATATTTGAAAGCCAAAAATCAGAGTGAGGTATTCATCTGTGAACTTCAAGTTTTCACTATTCTCTTGCTTCCTTTTGTTTTGCTGAGAGGACAAACTGGCTTTTAAGAAAGACTGAGTTCAGACAGTAGTTTTTATTCTTTTTTCCTGTCCGGAAAATCTTAACATGAGCTAGAATATTCTCGGCATGCAAATAAGCCAATGAAGACTGGCTCTGGTCCTTTGGAAAACTTTGTACTCAACGGATAGTGTGTTTTCTTTATGGAAAAAACAAGAATGTTTTGCAGTTCTCCTTTCTCATTGCTAGCCTTGGCCTTGTGGTGGGGAGTATTACATGTCCATTAAAACGGTGTATCTTGAAACACCCTCCTTAGAAAAGAATTCTTCTGCAAAGCAGATGAAATCTTAACTGTTTGTGAATACACACTCAGAGGAGTGGTAAATGGTGTTTCTCTCTAGTATCACCAGTTACTGCTCCCCAGCAGAGGGGGGCATTCACATCCTAATGGAGGCAGCTGATTTTGATTAACATAAGATCTAGAAGATTGTGTTCTGTGAAATTTGAGGCCTGTTGAATTCTCAAATTGGTCTGGCAGCTGCACCTAACCAGTTCCGAATTTTCTAATGTTGACAATATTCACAATACAGTTTTAAGCAGTTTTCATTAAAAGATGGGATGAAAGAATGGAATGGAATTATAAACTACACGTTAAGAGAAAGGTGTTCAGAAATGATTTGCCATTCTTATTTCTCTAAGTAGGAAGCAGGAGAAAGTCCTGAATTATAAAGGCCAAATAGAATTCATCAGGAATTTATTAAAACTTCCTAGTCATGATATGGGTCGTGTCCAAATTAAAATAATAAACCAGATGAAGTTTGGAAAGTTGGTAGGACAAAATTAAATCAGAGCAAGTAGTTTGGGAATTATTTTTTGTCCTCTTTGAGTATAACCGAAAACAAAGGAATGAGCCATGTCAAACTGATCTTTTTCCTCCAGACTCCCCAGAGCTCGGCAAATGGCAGGAACGCAGTGTGAACCCTGGACTTGTGCTGGGTTGACAGTGATAGCTTCCTGAATTGTTGGGTCCATGGATAAATGTTTGCTTCTTGATCGGTTAGGTGAAATTGACTGGTGTGGCAAAGGCTAATAAGACAGCTATGTCTGAATTGATGGTTAGCTAAATAGAAGATATGACCTCTATCACTCAGTTTTTTAAAATCTTTTTTTAAAGATTTTACTTATTTATGTGGGAAGGTAGAGGCAGAGGCAGGCTCCCCGTAGAGCAGGGACATGGGGCTCCATCCGAGGACCCAGGGGTCAACCCCCCAGGTGCACTGTCGCTTGGTTTTTAACCTAAATAAAGCAGCTAATGCTGTTCTCTCAGGCTTTGTCATAAGAGAAAAATTAGAAAACTTTAGAGACGGTAATTTCTTCGTCTATAAAGTCCAATAATTAAAAATTAAATATGATATACTGAGATTCTAAGATGGAAAATTATTCAAACAGTCAAATAGAGATGGCCATATAGTATAACACTCCAATTGAATATAGCAAGTGCAGGTGATCATTTACTCTGCAGTCTCTGACTTTTTGCAAAGACTTGGAAGAGCAGATTTTCTACTCTCAATATACCTATAGTTTGTGGGTGGAGAGGACATGAACATATAAATATAATACAAGGCAGGATGTTACAGTATGCCCATTAGAGTTCTAAAGTGCTGTGGGAACAGGAGGTAAGGTGAGACAGACTTTTAATTATTAAGGGGCTGATTTTCTGATTGTTTACAGCTTAATTACCTGCTTTTTGAATACCACAGTTTTAGAACTTACGTAAGAGGGGGTGGTTGGAAAGGAATCAATGTCTTTCTTCTCCCCTCCCCTCCCCTCCCCTCCCCTCCCCCTCCCTCTTGTGTCTAAAAGGAGTGGTTAGCTGGTAGAACTTAAGGCAGGAAATAGAAACTAAGATTTTGGTTTGTATTTTTATAATTACTCATATCTTTACTGTAGGAATAAATTCCCCTATTTCCATTCTGTTTTTATTTAAGACATTTTCATCTTAATTATGAAATATTTCAAACATAGATAATATAATCTAAATATAATGGATATCTATGTACTCATCCCTGAAATTAATCAGATATTAGCTTTTTGCTGTATTTGATTCAGATTTCTCTTTCCCTCTTTAAGGAATAAAAATCGAAGATGAATCAAGCTCTACTTTCATCCGTTTACCCACATTATCCAGAATTATTATTACATTATTATAAATTATGCAATAATTATTCTGAAGTGGGTGTCTGTCTTTTTGTTTGAAAAACTATAATAGATGTATGTACACATTATACATATCCTCTTGCAGTTTGATTTTTTTTCGTTCAACAGCATGTTTGGGGGAATTCTTGATACATTCACACTTCATTAATTTGGTTTAATTGCTGCATAATATTCCATTATATAAATAAGGCACACTGATGTACAATTAGGTTTTATCAAGCAAATTGCTCTTCTGCAGCGTATAGTGGTCAATCTAGCATGTGTCTCCTTTTAGAAGAGTCTAAGAATTTATACAGTGTTCATACAGAGAAATGGAATCTCCAAATTATATGGTATGTGCATTTTTAATGTTTCTGGCTCTGTCCAAATGGCTCTCAAAACTAGCTTTACAATTTGCATTTTCCTGGTTACAGATAGGTGACCAACATATTTTCAAAATTTTCTTCTACTTTTCTTCTCTGTGAGCTGTCTTTTTTGTATGCATTGTCTGTTTTTCTTTTCTTTTTTCTTATTGATTTGGTAGTTTTCCATATCTTTTGAATAACAATCTTTGTAGTTTATATTTTTTGCAGATTCCTTTTTCCAGTCTCTAGCTTGTCTTTTAACAATGTTTTGTAGAGTCTTTTCTGGAAAGTTTTAAATATTTTGATGTAGCAAAATTTCTTAATCTTTACATTTATGTATCCAGCTTAAGAGTTCTTTCCCTAATCTGATGTAATTTAAAAAACTCTCTGTATTTAATTCTAAAAGTTTTTCTGTTCGTATTTAAGTGTTTAACCCATCTGGAATTTATTTTTGTGTAAGGAATGAAGTACAGACATAGAAGAAATAATTTAGATCTTTCAAAAGTCCTTCAAAACCTGTATATATTGTATTTTTTTCTGTTCTCAGTGAGCTTTAAGAAATATTAGAACATTTAAAAAGTAGCTATACTTTTATGCAAGATGTACAGTTATTTGTATTTGATACATAAATATTTATCTAAGTATGTATTCTTTTCTCCTGAATTTATTTATGGAGTAATATTGCTTTCAAAGCTTTTAAAATGAAAACAATCCTTGCAGACGCAGTACTGGTGTGAAGGTTGCAGTGGTACTAGGCCTAAAAGAATGTTAGTGAATTATTTTCTATGTGGGAAATACCGTGTTCAGTATCTGCTAAGGCTGAAACAGCTGCTCAGTATCAAGGGATGAGACTACCATTTGATAACTGAAACAAAAAACAAAATGCTGAATTTAGTGCTTAATGATAGGGAGAGCCATGCTGGCCAGGCACAGATATTCTCAGCAGAGCAAGAAACTGAACTTACATAGAGCTACTGGGGGCAAGTTTGAGTTCCGAGATTGGGGAACTTTCAGAGGTGGTGATGGGATGACATCAGCCGTAGAAGCTGGGTTCTCTGAGATTTTTGCTGTTTGGTTGGCTTGCTGTTATCGGGTGAATCCACTCCTGATTGGCTGATGTTCGAGACTGTCGCGAATTGGTTGCCTTACAGAGATGAGTTCAAAGAGGCAAGTTGTCAATGATTTATTGGTTAAAGGAGGCTCAAGCCAGTTCTGTGGTTCTAAGGCTATAGAACTATATATTGATTAAGCACGTTTATTTAATGTTTGTTCTTGTGCCTACCTATTACCATAGTTACAGAACAGTCTGTCTTAGGAGTGGAACTTTTTTTTATTCTTGCATGTATAATTTGTTTTTAGAGCTGACTGCTTCAGAAATTGGGTTATGTAAGTGTCTCTTTAGAGAAGCTTGTATTCAGATTTGGGAGTGGAAAAAAGCAGTGTATCCGGTTTGGTAATAAATTTGCCTCTGTATAACTTTGGCATTGCTTGAGATAGGGAGAAGAATTATATACAAGTTCATCCACTATTGTAGAATCTTTCATAATGGCTGTTATCACATCTTGGATGCCTCAATTTTCTGCTTGAGAAAGAATAGTATCTTTAACTGAGCACCACACTATCTTCACTACTATCTCGCAATGAGACTTTGAGTAGTTTCCTTTTTTTTTTTTTTTTTTTGGATTTTATTTATTTATTTGACAGAGACAGAGACAGCCAGCGAGAGAGGGTACACGAGCAGGGGGAGTGGGAGAGGAAGAAGCAGGCCCACAGCAGAGGAGCCTGATGTGGGGCTCAATCCCATAATGCCGGGATCACGCCCTGAGCCGAAGGCAGACGCCCAACCGCTGTGCCACCCAGGCGCCCCGAGTAGTTTCCTTTTTGAATCCTGTTTTCTCTTTTTTAAAATGGGAAGAGTAGTACTTAAGATGGGTTTGTGAGACTTGAGATGAGTTAGTAGATACAAGAAAATTAGAACAATGTCACTCCATGGGCACCTACTGTTAACCTCTTTTGCTTAGTAAATGTTTATTAAATAAAATCTCTTATTTGAACTAGACTTCCTTTTCTATCCAGTTCATTCTAGATTTTATATGAAGGTTAAAATGTATGATTAATATATTTGCCTAACAGAAGTAATAAAAACAAAGTCTTTTTCCTAATTGGCAAGTCACAAATGTGGATCACTTATCAAAATTCACTCTAAGACTTTTTAGTAAATATTATTCTGTTCCATTACATGTATATAATTTGTCTTTCATGTAAAAGTATCTTATTGAGGTTGTTTAGTTTCATAGAAATAAACAGCCTTCTTATAAACTTCTTAAAGTAAGAGAAAAATTTCCGTAAAGGCCAAATTATACAAGTTAAAACATGTATAAAAACATGTGCTAACTTTTCTGGGGGAGGTTTTGGTGAAGTCAGAGCATTTCTTCAAAAATTATCAGAAGAGACTTATTTTCAGAAGCTAAAAAATATTTACAAGTATGGAGAAATAATACTGAACACCATGTTCATGGCCACGTGTTACTTTAAGGACTATATATTATTTCATTTAATCCCCCAATAAACCCAATGAGGCATATCTCTTAAGTCAGGTGCTGTTACTGTTGTCATTTCATAGGTGAAATTGAGGCACAGATTGGCTGTGTAGCTTGTCACAATCATATAAATAGTGAGAGATGGAGCTGGGATTGGAACTCTGGCTGTTTGGCTTTTAAAATAGATTGTACTGTCTCTCTGGGGGAAGATGACCAATGTATACCCAAAACAGTTTTGAGATTAACAGTATAGTTATAACAGTCTTCCTTTTTTTTTCTTTTTAAAGATTTATTTGTTTTTGAGAGGGAGGGGCAGTGAGAGGGGGAGAGAGAATCTCAAACAGACTCCCTGCAGAGCCCAGAGCCCAACTCAGAACTTGACCTCAAACCCCGAGATCATGACCTGAGCCCAAAACAAGAGCCAGACGCTCAACCGACTGAGTCACCCAGGCGTCCCTACAACAGTCATTCTTGTTTATAAAAAATGTGAAACCAGGAACATGCTGATGTCCTTAGCAAGATTTAGAAACTTAGTTTATGGGAATCCTTGAGCTCGGTGAAATTGCAGCAAAATGTTTGCGTATTTTTGGGTACGTGCATTTGTATATGTGTGTGTGGAGGGGGTGGAGGTGAAGAGAAATCATAAACCCATCAGATTGTCAAAGTGGATAAAAAGAAAAAAGATCACTGGCTCTGGTATAAAGAGGGGAAATCTCTTAAGTGGAGTTTTATCCTAATGACCAGGATGGGCAAATTTTGAAAGTTCATTTAATTTATACTTCTTTCCAGAAGTTCAGTAGATGAGTCTAGTATAATGAGTACTTCTGTTCAAATGCCACTCTTTGTCTCCTTTTCCCTTCCATTCTATGCTCTCTTGTCTGCGTTCCTACCCTCTGCTGGCTTTAGGATTCAGCATTTTGGCTCAGTCTGCCTAGAATTTTCTCCTGTCTGCATAGCTTCTGTTGTTAAGGTGAGAGGAGCTTTCTGGTATCAGCTTGACTTTCACCTCTGTTGGGATCCATTCTGGACCCTCGAGGTCTGCTTGGTATCCCAGCTCTGTGTTTCCATAGCATTTGACGTATTGGAGCACTTCAGGCCCTCAGCTGAAATGGCCTATCGACATGTCTACAGCCTCCCGCTAGACTTCCTGGCCCCGTCAAGATCTTGCTCTGTTTGGCTAAACATCAGTGCTTACTGCCTTTGTCAACAAGGATCAAGTACTCAGTAATTGTTAAATAAAAGGATATTATTTCTGTTCTCTTACTCATTGAGGCTCAAAAAATTTCATATGGTTTTAAGTTGGCCTCAATTTCAATATCGTGTCAGTTGCCACATGATGTTTTCACTTCTGGTCCTTCTTTACACTGCCTCTGCTCTAATTTTGACTTTCTTTGCTTGATCCTAAACTATTTCAGTAGCTACCTTCAATTTCTTACTATCCAAGTCCATTTTACAAAAAGCTCCCAGTGAGATGGTCCACGCCCCTCAAGAAAGGTCTTGCCACACTGCTCAACATTTCACTGCATAAACAATGGGATGAGATCAAGTCATCTCCCATTATTCTCACACTCCATTTCTCTCGCTTGCTACAACTGACTGTCATTCCCTTAACATTTATATACTTTGTTGTTGTTGTTGCAACTTTGGTGCCCTTTCTCATCTCTTCCTTCTTCTTACATGTCCATACTTCAACTCAGTTCTTTAATTTATCCCTTCCTTCAAGTTCAGCCTTAGTTAATTCTTACTTGAAAACATCCCTCGTTTAGAATTCATATTTCCCTTTTCTGTATACCCATAATACTTTGTTCATATTATTTTTGTACGCCTTTCCTACTGGCTTTTTAACTACTTCAGACTCGAAACTGGATAATATTAAACACAATAACATACATAAACATTTAGCACAGTTTCTGCACGTGATCCCTCTGGACCTGGCACGTTACCTGATGCCTGATCAGTATTCAGTGAATGTTTACTTCAGTGAATTTGATACCTGATGTTTTGAAAATATTGCATTGCTACCTATGGACTTTCATACAAAATGCATACTTCATATGTATTGTCATATTTGTTCTGTCTTTTAAGATCTTTCAATTTCATGTTACTTTTTCCACCCCAAAAATAATGATGATTCATTTTGCTTGCAATTTCCTGGTCTGGCAATATACTGGTTATCTATGAATACTAGCTGCATCTTGTACGTGTCATGGAATTGATGCCATGCTAATGCTTTTGGCGCTTGATGTTCTCTCTTGTAGCACTTGGATTTCTATTTACTGGCCAGTATTCCTTTCAGATGTCTAATGACAGGGAAGAGGCTACATTGTACTAAGGTAGCAAGAAGCATTGGAGAAAATGCTGGGAGTCGTTCTGCTTAAATGTAACCACTCTCCCAGCAGGGTGGGTTTCCTCTGCTCTAATGAAATGCTGACCTGGGTTTCAAACCCTTTCTAAAAGACATGCTGAAGCATGTGTCTGGCAGGTTCTAAATAAATTCCATTTTCTCTTTATTGATTTAAACATACTTTGCATGTAGAAAGAAAAAGGGAAGAAAGCCTCTATAAAAGAGAAAATGGATGTTTTATTAAATTCCACTTGATATTACTGTGAATTCACCAGTGCAGTCCCAAAACAACCAAAGAATGTATATGCTGGGCTCTTTTTCTCTTTGTTAGGCTGTCGTCTGTGTATTTAATTTTCTTCATAGGAGATGCTCTCACCCTATCAAGAGGTATGAAGAAAAAACAAAGCAACTAATAATGTTGGGAGTAAAAGGTAAACTTAAAGGAAAATAGAATGATTTTGAAACTTTACTGAATATTGTTTTTCATATTAACTCCCTGGGGAAATGGGAGCAGTCATGTTGATGTATTGACTGCAGTAAAATAAAATATGAATGCTCTCCTGTTTACAGTGCAAACTTGTACCACTCTCTGGAAAGCATATCAGTAATACAAATCAAGAAGCTTTGAACAGTTTATACCTTTGACTTATTATTTCTCTTCCCAAGGAAATAGTTGAGAATTCAGAGGAACATTTATGTACGTGGATTTTTAATTAAAGCATTGTTTGCAAATGTGATACATAGAAATGACTAAACATACACTAAGAGGAGAAAGTTAAATGAATAGTAACCCATAGAATGTTCTTCAGTAGTAAAATGTGCTAATTTTAAAAAAGATTTAATACCATAGATACATGTTCACAATACAGCCTTAACCAAAGAACACAGCTCGTAACATTCTTTATTGGCTTCTTTTCTTTATTCCTTCCTACTTACCATGCAAGCTCACACATTGTAGCAAGTGAAATGGTATCCTGCTCCCCCACCCCTGACCCAACTGATAAAGTCAATAGTAATTTGGTGAGTCCTTCACACCTTACTTCACACTTATATAACCACATACACAGTTATGCAAATATACACAATATAATCTTGTAAATCTGTTTTTTTTTTCAGTATGCTTTTCAAAGTACTGGATGGAATCTAAGAATTTGAGAAATTGTATTAGGAAGTAACTTTTATTCTCTATTTTTTCTGTATTTTCTAAATTTTCTATATACATTAAAAAAAAAACTAATGAAAAATATTGAGTGAAGCCAAACCCTTCTAAATATGAGGACACAGAGATAAGGACTAGCAATAACTATGAGGAGATGTAGCCCCTAAGATCAGGTTTCTTTCGCGTCAGTATCCTACATCTCTGATTCTCTGGGGGCTGTGCAACAGAGGGGCTACCAGCAAGCCACAGAGTAAATGGGCACGCCCATTGCAATCCAAGAGAAGTAATTTAAATCCTTTTATATTAAAAGAAACAGAACAATTGAACTGAAGAGGATGGCATTAGGTCATGTCCCTCTCCCTTTGGGATATGCTTATTTTTTATCGTAGGTCAGTGGTTCTCAACCTTGGCTGTGCATTAGAATCATCTGGGACCTTTTAAAAATCTGATTCCCTGGACCCCATCTGCAGTGATTGTGACTTAATTGGACTGGAGTGGGGGCTGGGAATTTAGCAAAAGATCCCCGAGATGATTTTAATGTTTACACAGGGTTGAGAACCACTGTTCTAGGCCAAGGGAGTTGAGTGTACTGGAAAAGGTAGCAATAGTAACACGTTATACTGATAATCTTGAGGTTTTGTAAGAGGTTCATTGAATATTTCACTTTTTTGTTCATTCAAACAATTAGTCATGCATTCAGAAAAGGGTTAAGTAGACACGTATGTGTTTACAACACGTGTGTTTTCAAAAAACAGTTGTTTCCTGGAATGTTTATATTAAGACAATAAAGTGAACAGGCACATTGTAGAAAGATGTACATTCAGAATTCACATATGACTCATTTCTTGCTTAACACTGTTAACCAGAGTAGTTTAATCCTACAGGCACTTTACATGCTCTCGTCTTGGTACCGTCTCTTTCCATTTGACTCTTTTGTGTACATATTTGAAGGCAACTGACATCTTTGTGTCTCTCACAGTGACTAGTACAGACCTTACGTATAGTAGGTACTTAATAAAATTGTGTAGCAAACAGATACGGAGGCTCCTAAACTATTGGCTCACAGACCCTTTAGTGTCTCAGTAATTTTTTTTGTGTGTGTGATTTAACAACTTAGTAGTCATTTGAAAAAAATAATACATACTTGCTAATTACTTAATGGGCTGTTATTTTTTAGACAGGGCACGACTTCTCAGCCCTCAGAATGAGATTGAATACTGCTGTCTTCCTTTCCTGTTCGACATTCATTTTCATGCAATATTTGCTTTTTATCAGAGCAATCACCGAACACCCAACTTTACAATGATGTAATGTCATTGATTTGAGGGTAGTACCTTGAATTATGGATTCACCCCGGCTTGTGTGATGTCCAACAGATGTTATCATTGTGCTTGCATGAAAATTTACCCCTGTGAATTTATGTCCCCTTTGATGGCTTTGAGCACAGTGTGGGAACTGTGGCCCCAAATCTCAGGCTTTTGATGTTTTTCTATTTTAGGTATTACAGAAGATTTGTTTACTAAATATTCATTGATTATGTCATTGGCTTTAGATATTCAACTGCTAAGCCTGGGCATACATTCCAAGAGAGATGAGTCACGCTATTTCTTTGCAGCATTAAGATATGGTAAAAATAGGTACTGAAGAAAAAGTGCTTAATTAAACTCAAGGTGCTGTACTAACAAGTACTTTACAGTACCGTATTCTGTGATTCCAAGTTGTCTTTAAAATTTGACTTTGTCTCATAAACAATGGTAAAGAAGACTTTCCTGCTGCGAGATAAAGAGCAGGCTGTCCTGTTAGGTGGCATTTAGAGATACCGGTGTTCGGCTGGTGCTAGATAGTTCCGGCAGGTGGGGGAGGCTGCTGGCCATCCCAGTTGGCACAGACAGGTGACCTACCTTAAAGCCCGGACTAGAGAAATGTGTTAACGTGGACTTCAGCAGTAGTCCTCTCTTGCTTCAGGCCCCCTGGCTTAGGATTTTGCAAAATAGTAATCACACTCTACAATTATCTGCAGTTTGGAGATTTACGTCCTTTCTAGACACTTGGTGGGAAATATTTCTGGGGGATAATTTTGAGGGGATATTTTTGGCTTGGTATGCTAAATCCTTTCTCAGATGGTATATAAATAGCAATAACTTGATTCTCTTTTTTGGCCTGGATGACATAGTCCTCTTTAGACTTCATAAATTATACTAATTGGGAATTCTTAAGAACATTGAGTCATTAAATTGAGAAGGAGGCTATAGTAGTCTGTGTCCAAATGAGGTAACATGCTGAAATCATCCCCAACATGCTAGGGGTATTGTTCCCTAGCTAACACATCTAACCCGATTTCCATTGTGACATTCATGAGAGGGAACAGTGATGGGTCTCCGAAGTTCTTCTTGTTTCTCCCATATACCATCATCAGTGTATTTGAAACACTCAGAGGAAAACACGAACTAGTCAAAGATTCCTAATGGTTATTCCTTTTAATAACAATTTATTAAGAAACATAAGTCTTTGTGAAATAGATTTCATAAAAACTTTTTTTTTCTTTTTTTTTTTTAAAGATTTATTTATTTATTTATTCAACAGAGATAGAGACAGCCAGCGAGAGAGGGAACACAAGCAGGGGGAGTGGGAGAGGAAAGCAGGCTCATAGCGGAGGAGCCTGACGTGGGGGCTCGATCCCATAACGCCGGGATCACGCCCTGAGCCGAAGGCAGACGCTCAACCGCTGTGCCACCCAGGCGCCCCTAGATTTCATAAAAACTTTATATTAAAAATATTCTTTGGTTATTTTCCCAAATGGGGCTTTTTACATTATAGCAGTCTTTTTGTTTTCACCTATATTACTTGTTTCCATTTTTATTTCCAACTTCAATTTTGGCTTCTTGGTGCTACACTGGAGTATTATCCAACAAATTGCTTAAAGTTGAGTAATAGTTGGTGGAACCTAATCTTCATGTAATTGCTTTTATTTTTCTTTTTTAAGATTTACTTATTAGAGAGAGAGAGTGTGTGTGTGTGTGAGAGAGAGAGAGAGAGAGCGCGGGGGGGGGGGCGCGGGGAGAGGCAGAGAGAGAATCCTCAAAGTAGTCTCCCCCGCAGTGTGGAGCCCAAGGTGGGGCTTGATCTCAGGACCCAGAGGTCATCACCTGAGCTGAAATCAAGAGTCAGATGCTTAACCAATGGAGCCACCCAGGTGCCTTTATAATTGCTTTTTCTAAAGAAAAGCAACAATGGTTGCCCTAATCTTGTTTCTTGAAGTTCTTTGTCCATATTACAAGAATGAATATATGTGTTGAAAGCAGTAACTGAAGGAAGAGGTGGTAAAGAGTCGCAGGATGTGTGCGCAGCCTGAAGCATGTAACCTACACATAGTCTGTGCACAGAAGCGGTTGCTCAAGCATCCCCTTGCCCCACCCTCTCCCTCGAGGCTCCTCTACCTCTTTCCTCACATGTGCACCCTCCCTTGCAATGAAGTCCTCTGAGCGGGTGGTCTGTCTTACTGGTATCAGAATAAGGTATTCATCCTCTAATTCAGCCATTCATTCAACATTCAGGATTGCTATTTGAGGATACAGGAGTGAATAAGACAAAAAAGTCCCTGACGTCATAGAGCTAACATACTTGTAGGGGAAACAGAAAGTGAACATAATGAGTAAATTATATAGTATGTTAAGAAGGGATTATGGCAAAGTACGGTGTGGGAAGAGTGTTAACACAGAAGGTTTGGTTCCTCAGTCCTTGCATGTGTCCAATGGGGCCTGGACCCATGACTACTTCTTGGCTCCACCCTGGGAATGTGGCCCTTGGAATGTGTTTGTTACTGATGAATGCTGTTTGATACGCCTGGAGCAGTAGGGCGTGCTGTTTGAGCTTGTCGAGCCCTTTCCTCCAGCTTCGTCTGAGCTAGGTGCCTGGTAGTTGTGCAGCAGCCAGGACCAATGCTTTTGCAAACAAGTGAAGAACCGAACCTTAACTTTTCTTCTCTGGGCTCTAGGATCTTCTGTGGCCCTACATTTAGTGCCTCTGTGTATAGCATAGTTTGTAAATGAATGTTGAGTCAATCTGTGAGTGAGCGAAGGAGTAATTGTCAGTGATTATGAGGCAGGATGAAAAATTGGGAAGAAAAGATAAAAGAATGCGAAATGACTCTGGAGTGAGTTTGGACCATATGTTTTAGGAGCTAGAGTCAGACTGATTTATTTCCATTGAGGAAAGGCCTTTTGGGTAGATAGGCAAGAAGCAACTGCATCCAAGTGCTAATGGCCCAGCCCTCTCATTTGTTCCCTATTGAGTTGTTTGCAATGTGCTTATTTTTATTTTTTTAGTGGTCTCCACAGCATGGAGCCCAACGTGGGCTTGAACTCACAGCCCTGGGATTAAGACCTGAGCCGATATCAAGAGCCAGACACTTAACTGACTGAGCCACCCAGGCGCTCCTACAATGTGTTTATTCTTAAGCTTTGAGGACTGTATTTATGTTATCCATGTCATTAGTTTTGGAGAATCATACTCATTTAAGCCTCTGGTCGTAATGGAGAAAAATGTGTATTTTACTTGCTTCGTAACATGTTTCACCTTTGGAGATAATGTCCTTATTCTATTCCTTTTGTTTCTTCTTAGATTTGACATTTTCTCTGTAATATGAATTTACTGCAAATAAATTTGTTTCTACTTCGATCAGGAACATTTTTTTTTTGCTTGTTTTGTTTTGTTAAATTCCAGAGCCAATAAGAATTTTGGATCCAATCTGGTACTTAAGCAATGAAAAGGAGGCTTTTCTACTTTAGTGAGGTTTGGTTGTTTTTTGTGTTTAATTCAACAGTCTTCTGTTCCTTTAAAAGAAGGCGGCTATGTGTCCATATTTGAATGCTGTAAAGATTATACTGTTGCAGCCCTTTCCACTCTGCTTTATAGAATGTGAATAATGTGGTTCTTTCTCTTTACAAGCTTCTTTGTTGCCCTTGCTTTTTTTTCTAAACTTTCAACCCTCCTTCCAATTAAAATAGGGAAATTGTGCTGGTACCCTAGGGGAAAGATTTGTAAAACTATATTGGTATTGTTTTGTCATGGTAGAAGTAAAAATTTTAAATTTAATCTTTGCTATAATGCAGTTGTATTATATTTATTTAGCAAGTTTTGCTACTTATTAATCTCTAGTGAAAATTTCCAAGTTAAATATTCTTATGAAAAAGAAGGCAAAGTATTAATTTCCAAAAGGAAGAGGAGACTTAATATTTATTTGTTGTGATTGTTGCAATGATATATTTCTCACTGGTAACTGTGGGATTAAACTCGAAATTTTACCCAATGCTGGAGCTGGAAAGCTGGCTGTAACTTCAGGTAGCCTCTGTGGAAATCCTATAGTTACCATTCTTTGGCCACTTCTGATTTTCTGTGTCTTCATTTCTCTACCTCTCTCCCTTCATTTCTCCTCTTTCTCCTGCTCTTCTTCCTTCTTTTCGTCCTGACTCTGTTCTATTCATCTGGAATACATATTCTGAGCCCTTTATTAAACTCTGGCAAAACACAAGGCTGAGTTTGAAACAATATTGGCTGTAAAGAAACTTATTCTCACAGAAAAGACAAACAGCAAAACATAGACCAGAATGTATCCTGTGCCATTAGACTAGTAGGTACAGAAGAAAAGGTCCCATTTGGCTAAAATAAGAGCAAACTTATTTGAGCTAAACTTTGAAGAATGCAGTAGGATTTTGACAGGTAGAGATGAAAAAAAGGGGGTGGATTTTCAGATAAAAGAAAGACATGAATAATGTAGCAGGCAAGTGGGTCAATCTCGGATAGTGACCTTTGACCCATTTATGTGACAATATAGAGCAGAAGTCTGCAAACTTTTTCTGGGAAGCGCCAGATAGTAACTGTTTATCCTTGTAGGCCATATGGCTGATGCAACTATCAAGTCTGCTGTTGTAGCAAAAGTAGCCAGAGGCCATACATAAATGAGTACTGCGGCAGTACGACGATAAAGCTTTATGTACGGAGTAAGTGGTGGGTCAGAGTTGGCTACAGGATGGACTTTGTCAACCCCCGAAGAGATAAGGCTAGACAGGAAGGTGGTGGCCAGAGGTTAGATTTTGAATGCCAGGCTGCAGAGCTGGGAATTAATTTATATTCTCTTTAGTGAAACCATGATTGTTGTGTCTCTGCTGAAGGTTTTAAATACACAGACATTTAAATTTGGGACCAGATGTTATCCGTTTACAAGATTTTTGTATGTTTACATTACAAGATATTTATATAGTTAGCTCTCAATTACGATTTCTGTGACTAGATATCTTGTATGAAAATGGTGAAGAATGAATAAAGCCTGATTTGGGTCGTAGGCAGATGTCATCTTTTGGGTTCTCACCACAAAGTCTCTACTATAATGGACCAATAAAGCCAGATGATGGAAGATAGGAGAGAATAAATGGGCAGGCACTTTGGAGATCTGAACTAAAAATGCTGACATTCTTCCTGTTCAAAAAATGATAGTGGGAATTGATTCTGAAGTAAATATTAAGTTCACATTTTTTTGATATTTTTAAAAACTACTTTATCAAGGTATGTTTGACATGTAAAAAGCTATATATATTTAATGTATATACTCCGTAAGTTTGGAGTTATACCCATGAAACCACCACCATCAAGGCCATAGGCATATTCATCACCTTGCAAAGTTTCTTCCCACCCCTATTACTATTATCAGTTCTTTTTTGTGATAAGAACACTTAAAGATTACCCTTCAGCAAATTTTAAATATGTAATAGGCTATTATTAGCAATAGGCACTATGCTGTGTAGATCTTCAGAACTTATTTATCTTCTGTCACTGAAACTTAGTACACTTGGACCATCAATTCCCTCCCCCCTCAGCCCTGGCATCACTCTTGTACTCTCTGCTTCTATTAATTTTGATTATTCTGGATGCCACATATAAGTGAGCTCATAACATGTATCTTTCTGTGTCAGGCTTATTTCGCTTAGCATAATGTCCTCCAGGTCCATCCATATTGTAGCAAATGGCAGGATTTCCTTCTTTTTTTAAGGTTGAGTAATAGTCCACTGTATGTATATACATTTTCTTTATCCATTCATCCACTGTTGTGCATTTAGGTGGTTGCCATATCTTGGCTACCGTGAATAATGCTGCAGGGAATCTGGGGGTGCAGGTATCTCTCCTCGAGATGGATACGTATCATAGGAATTGTTATATACATAGATTCTAGGTTAATCCTCACGGCAAGACTGTGTGTTCTTAATGTTTGTATTCCCAATACCTGCTAGAGCAGATCTGGGCCAAAGTGGGCAGTCAATAAACATTTGATGGGTGAGGTAATATAGGTGAATATTTCTTAAAAAAAAAAAAAAGATTTATTTGAGAGAAAGAGAACATGCAAGCGGGGTGGGGGAAGAACAGAGAGAGAGGGAGAAGCAGACTCCCTGCTGAGAGGGGAGCCTGCCATGGGGCTCGTTCCCAGGACCCTGAGATCATGACCTGAGCCGAAGGCAGACAGAAGTTTAACTGACTAAGCCACCCAGTCGCCCTGTAGGTGAATATTTCTGGTTGTTCCCAACCAACCATTTCATTCCACTTTATTTTTATGCTCTTCATTTTTAGTCCCGTTCTTAGCGTTGGTTCTAACATGCTTTTCCAGGAGCACCTCTTTACGCATAGATTCGTCTTTTGAATTTTAGTGATTCTCACTACCGAACAATGCTTTTAATCATGTGATGGTTAAAAATTTCCCCAGCAACCTCAGGACCAGGCTCATTGATGTGTATTTTGTTTTTGTTTCTCTCAACATCTAGATTATGTGTTTTCTAAGGATTCAGTTGAAATCATTTGATATTGAACCATTTTTAAACTAATGGTGACATATTGAAAAGAAGATTATGTGGGCAAGACATAATGATTATAATTAAGTGACAGAGAAAATACCAAGTGCATGGAAAGCTGAAAAATGCAGTGGAGAAGGGTGGATAGATTATGGAGACAAAAGCACCTGTAGTTGAAAATTATATATTTAGTCACAGAATCTGCCCCATCTAAATGCCAAAGTATTTTTGTTGGAGGAGAAAGCTAGTAAGGGGGGTTGTTCCATATATATATATGGAACTTCTGGTTGCCAGGCCTGTTGGCCTGATGAGCTGTTGACATCAGGGAAGTCAGAAGGGTCCTATTTAAGTCAAAAACAAGCAATTCTTCACTTTTCCTTTTATTTGGAGGAAAAAGAATTGTTCATGCTTCTTTAATTGCAGTGAGCAGGCCTCCAGCTGAGACTTTTTTTTTTTCAATGCTGGTTTTGCTGTTGCTTATGCTGGGGTGACAAGCCAGGCGGAGGGCTGGGGTGAGAGGTTCAAAGGGTAAGCAAATCAAGCACTTGCTTCTCTGCACTGGCTGGAAGGAAATAAGGAAGCTACGGAATATGCCGAAAACCCAATCTAAGGTTTTTCAATGAGAGATGTGGGGAGTAGAATGCATGGGACTTGGAGTCCGATGAACCTCTGTGAATCCTGTCTCTACGTAGCCCTCTTAATTTGTGCAATTTTATCCTTAGTTTCCTTGCCTTAATGGGGAAGGTCTTGCAGGTTTGAATTATAGGATGAAATTGGACAACGTATAAAGTTTCTAGCACTGGGCTTGGTGTATGTGTGCGTGTCACAAACATCATTAGTTTTTTTCCAGTTTGAGCTAGGGAGGGCCCTGCTAGCCGGGGTTACATCCTGTCCTGAGGCTACGAGAGCTAAGGGGCACATAGCCAAGGTTTGACCTTTGCAAGTCATTTTTCCCCCCTGAATTTGATATTCATTTTCTCATCAAATTTAGTCTTTAACATAACAATTATGTGTGGAGAGGTAAAATCCTACATTCTGGGTTAGAAAGTGTTTTAGAAAACTTTTATTAATCAAACCCAGTTTCAGAATGTCAGGAGGCTTTAGTGTGTCTTATTTTGGCAACCATATTTTTACAAGATGAAACAGATGGAATACACAGAATTTTTTTTAATGAATTTAGCTCAAGATCTTACTACACATTGCAATTTGTCTATAAATCAAAGGCTCTGAGAATTTCTGAAATTAATCTTTGGAGCAAATAAATTAATCAAAATTCCCATTCCTAAATAGGCGGTTGAGGGAGCCGTTGTAGGTACATTTGATTGGAATAAGACCCATTATCAAATTTTATGAGAGAATCTTAATGGCTTTTTAATTATGTGCAGTCTCCTTCTCATATGCTTTATCCTATTTTTGGTACATAACACTATCCTTCCTTCCCCCCCCCCTTTTTTTTTTAAAGATTTTATTTATTTATTTGACAGACAGCTAGTGAGAGAGGGAACACAAGCAGGGGGAGTGGGAGAGGAAGAAGCAGGCTCCCAGCGGAGCAGGGAGCCCGATGCAGGGCTCCATCCCAGGACCCTGGGATCAGGCCCCGAGCCAAAGGCAGATGCTTAACGACTGAGCCACCAGGCGCCCCTCCTTTACCTTCTCTTACAAAAGATAGAGTAGCCCATTAAATAACACATCCTGTGTTTACAGCTTTGGAAGCAAGCAACCATGTCTGATTCTGGCTACAAGGAATAAGGGGCCTTTGGGGAAGGATTATGGTACAGCTCACAGATCAGCAGGAGGGGCTGGAGGATGAGCCTCCAGCGAGCCTGAGCCTCGGGAAGGAGAGGGGGCAGGGAGACTTGGGGAGGCACAGTGGGTAGGCACTCGTAGACTTTCTAAGATGTTTCAGTGCCAGCAACCATAGCCTCTGTGTATCTTTAGCCACGCTTCGAGGTCCTGACAATCTTTCTGGCCCTCATTAGTTAGGTGCTTTGTGCCAGTGGCTCAGTATATTCATCGAGGGGGTTAGGAGCTAGAGGCTGGGGGACTGATTTTGAATGGGACAGCTGCTTGTACTCAGCGGACCTATGCAAGCATGTTTGGTTTAGGTGGCCATCATGTCACATATATTACAACCTTTTATTTTTGTACCCCAGTTTTATTTCCCACTTGAGTTTGAGAACATAGTTTAGCATGTTTATGTGCTAGGGAACACCCTTTTTTTTTTTCTTTTTAATTGATGTTATATAAGCATTTCTCAGTAATTGCAACACTATATTCCTTGAATTAATTTTAGTAGTATGACCCCAGAACTCCCTTTTATATGGTGTTAACGAAGGCTTTAGAGTCATTCATGGGGACGCTGAAGGCTGACAAGGCCTCTTAATATAAGTGAGCCTTGGGGACAGTCCCCATTACCTGTCTGAATCATTTTTTCACTGGTAAAGTGGACTTGATACCACATATGTTACGAAGGTGTATTGAGATTTTTATGATAATATACATGTGAGGCTTGGCATTAGGAATATGTTTATTCCCAGCCCTTCTTTGTATTTTGATTTTAAATGTTACAAATATGATTTTTTTTTTTTTTACTTTAGAGTAATGGGGTGAACTTACAAAATGATGGGAAGTGGTGCCTTGTTATCTATTCTCTCTCTCTCTCCCTATATATATATATAATTTGAATATATATGAGATTGTTGTCCTGGAAATTAACAGTTTTTTAGACAGACTAATGGAACCTCATTTTAAGGTATGACTGTCCAGGATATAATCCTCCCTTTTCTTTTCCCAGTTCATTCTTCCCATCTCTGCCGTCTCCACTCTGGCTAGAGGTGTGTAAGCATTTCATCAGGCAGCTGCAGTGCAGTGGCTTAAGAGCACAAGGTCCCAAGTTCATGTCCTGTTTCCTCCATCTGCTGTGGGCTGGCCATGACTGATTAACAAACCTCTTTAATGTGCAGTTACCAATTTAAACACCGAAGAAAACAGTAACATTTCCGTAATGAGGGTTTTGAAGAGTAAATGGAATGATGCACTTAAAAATTAACACAATGCCTGGCTCATTAATCCTCAACATATTTTAGTTCTTGTGGTTATAATTGTTATATATATTATTATACATGAGAGGAAATATGCTAAAAAATGCATATATAGAATGGTGAATATATGTAGAATGGTGTTTGGATAACATCTGACTTCAATTTTAGATTCTTGAAGGGATCAGAGCCCTCTTCTAGATTGCTAGATAGATCTCTCCTAGGACTGGGTGATTATTGCTGTAGTTCTATTTGTATTTTAAATGTCTTTGTTATGGTCCAAAAGCAATTTAAAATCTAGTTTATATTAATAAAGTTAGAATACAGTCAGTTAAGTGTCTGACTCTTGGTTTCCACTCAGGTCATGATCTCAGCGCCCTGAGATGGAGCCCCCCGTCGGGCTCCCCGCTCAGTGAGGAGTCTGCTTGAGATTGTCTCTCTCTCTCTGCTCTCCGCCCCCCATGCACATGCTCTCTAAAATAAGTAAATATATCTTTAAAAAATACCTCATGAGGACTTATTTTGTGGTATACATTTATAAAAACCTGTTTTACTCAAAATTTTTAGCAAGAACAGCATGTCAGGTAGAAAATCCTCATCAACACCGATTGAGCTGCAATATCGGCTACCAAATTGTTATACCCCTCTTGAGGTATTTTTTGATTTTCCTCAATTTATTATCTTACTATGCTTTGTTATATATTTAACAGATAATACTTTGATATTTTAAGGATATTGTTTGATATTTTGTAATCTGAAACACATCCCTTGCTTTCCAGACAGAACAAAATAAAGGAGCCAGCCATGCACTAGGTTTGGTGAGACTGCATTTTATTCTAGGACTTTTGACTATTTTGAAGTAGTTAATTGATAGCATTAGAATTAGGCCAAGTAAAAATGTGTTTTTCTAAAGAGAGAACCTCTGTCTTCCCCTTATTCACTGCTTCCTTTTCCTTTCTTTATTGGCAGAAAAAATTAGAATAATACTGTCTTAATAATAAATTCAAATTTATTCAGTTTTAGAAAGAATAATGAACTTGTTGGAATGTTTTTGTACCTCTATCAACCCATCCATACATGATGTATTTCCAGATTTTATCGGCAGTTTTGTACTGTTATTCAGATGTCTTGAATGACATTTTAAGGGACAGTGACATGCATTCTAGGATCTAACATGCTGCCATTTCTGCCTTTTTTTTCTCCTCCAGTGTCTGTATTTATGCTGAAAGTGCAGGTGAATGACATCATCAGTCGCCAGTACCTGAGTCAAGCAGTTGTAGAAGTGTTTGTAAACTACACGAAAACAAACTCCACAGTAACTAAAAACAATGGAGCAGTGTTGATAAAAGTACCCTATAAACTGGGGCTCAGCTTAACCATTATTGCTCACAAGGATGGCTACGTGCTGACACCTCTGCCTTGGAAGACTGGAAAAATGCCAAGTAAGCACTTACAGTGTTTTGCTTTTACTAAATGTAAATGATTTTTGTGTTTTGTTTTTTTCTTCTTTTGTTCTGGTAAACTGAAAATGAGAAAACCTATGTGAAGTCAATACAGAGAGGTTAGAAGGAGCGCCAGTTTGAAGAAAACATGTTATTTATTTTCCCTACAGAGGTATGAAGGAATCCTGAGCTCTTGGGCTCTGCTCAGGTACAAAGCTTGTCTACAGGTGGCGGAGGGGGCTTGTCCTGCCCAGAGGGTCAGCCCGAAGCATGAGGAAAGGATGCTCTCAAAAGAGGAGACAAAAAGTTTAGATTTATGTGCTGAATAATAAGGCAGTTATTACAGATTCTTGAGTACAATAACTGTAAGTTGTTTGGAAACTGAATTTACTTAACAGTATATGACGTTTAGGCCAAAAGCAGGGCTAAAATAGATTCAGGGAGCCTCGCTAAAAAGCTGTGGTTGTGTTCCTGGTGGTGGTAAGAGCAGCCTGATGCAAGAGAGGGGATGAAAAGGTGAGTACCAGAGGCATACTGAGGAAACAATCGGTAGTTACTGTAATCATTTCACAATATATACACATATCAAATCATCACACGTACCTTAAGCTTACACTGTCATGTCAGTTTTATCTCAACAAATCTGAGGGAAAAAAATAAGAAATGATAGGACTTACTGTGATTGGATATTGAGAAGGACAGGCCCTACCAGATACTAGAATGCAAGTCTGCCTGATTACAAGTGTGATACATTAGGTAGTCGGTCTTTTTCTTTTTTTTTAATTGTGGCGGTTCTTATTAGAATTTAGATACTTCCTTTGGTTTCACATTAAACACTTGAATTCTTGAACCACTGTTCAAGTTTAGAATGAGAAAGAAAATGAAAAATTAATTAGATAAACTAAGATTCATGTGAATGAGATTTAATGAAATCATGACTCAAAAATCTGAATGGGGTATGTCCGAGGTGAATTCATGGTCTTACATGCTTTAGTTTTTTTTTTTGTTTTAAAGACAGAAATAAAGCACAATTATTCACTAAATAAAAATTAGAAGAATCATGAAAGAAACCAAAAGTAAGATGGGAAAAAGGAAATAAAGATGAAAGCAGATGAATGTTAATTAGAAAACAAAGAAGAGATAATTGACAAAATGTTAGTTCTTTGAAATAAAATTACACCAGCATCTGGCTAATCTAAATAGGCAAGTAAAAGGAGAAAATGAAAAAATATATAAAATCTTAAAAATCATAAAAATGTTCTATATCAAATTTGATGGCAATAATCTTTAAAAGCCTAATAAACAATTTTGTGATACTATAAATGACTATGTTGATTGTAGATGAGATAGACTAATAGCCATGGATAAAATGTTCTGGGTAAAAATAGCTTGATTCAAAGGCTATTAAAAAAAGGTACTCCGAATCATTTTATAAAACCAGTGCAGCCTTGATTCTGAGACCTAACAAAATAATGCGAAGTTAAATGTTGTCGTATGTGCCCTCTCTCATACAAATACTCCTCTATAGACCAATCTTACTTATAACTCTAAATACAAAAATCCTAAACAGAACAGTAAAAAAGAATTTCACCATTATTTAAATGTCACTTTCTGTTAAGACCAAGTAGGGTTTTTCTTCTTTGCAGGATTATAAGGATGTCAAATGTGTCACTCTATTAATTTTACATATTATATTAGAACATATTAGAACTACCAGGTAACACTGACAACTGTCTGAAATGCATTTTATAAGCTCACCATCTGTGCCTAACTAAGAACAAGCTCCATAAAAACGAGGACCACAAAGATCTCCTTAACATGGTAAATATCTTAAAATCATACTAACTATAAAATATTAGAGGTGATCCTGCTAAAATAAGAAACTGAACACAGATACCCATATTATTTTACATTATAGAAGTTCTTATCAGAGCAAAAATATATCAACAGACAAAGGGGAATAGCTATTAGAAAGAATCAAAACATTTACTATTTCCAGTTATCGTATCCCTGGAAAATTACAAAGCATGAATCTTAAAATGCTCAAAATTAATGGAGTTTGGCAAAATTAATGGAGTTTGGCAGAATTACTGAATGTGGAATAAGCATTGGTACAAATCAATACATGTTCTTGAAGACCAGAAGTAGTCAGTGGTTACGGAAAATAATGAAATCCCTCTCAGAACAAGGACAAGCAAAATATGCAGGGAAACCTAAAAAAAAAAAAAAAAAGTGTGAACTAACCATGTGTTGGGGGAAATAAAACTACCAGATGTTACTTATAGACCTTAAAAAAACCTAAAAACTAAAACCCTGGATAAATGGCAAAACATTATATTTCTTTAGAAAGCTTGAATATTGTGGATTTCAATTCTTCTAATTTATAGATTTAATGCATTAAAAATAACCTGGCAGCATAATCCTCAGAGAATAAATGTGTAAAAATACCTGGAAATCACTTTCCAGGTATGAAAAGGCAATTTGCCATTTCCAGTAACTAAAATATTATATAGCTACACAATTAAAACTGTGTGATACTGTGGTACAAATCAGATACTAGCATGTATAAGAAAATGTAATCTATGCTAAGGTAGCATTATGAATCAGCGAGAAAAGGCTGAATATTCATAAGTAGTGTTCGGATGTTTTGGTTAACTATCTGGCGTAAATGAATTTGGATTCATGTTATAGATACATTGCTCATAGAGTTCAAATGTGGAAAATTAAATCCTATTAAATACAAGAAAATTTTAAAAACTATCTAATTTTTTTTAGGACAGTCTGCTTCAACTTAAAAGTAATGAAAGAGGTCATAAAAAGTAGATTTCACTATTTTAAAAAAAATATACCATATGGTGACTATAGTTAATAATACGGTATTACATATTTGAAAGCTGCTAAGAGAGGAGATCTTAAAAGTTCTTATCACAGGGAAAAATGTAACTGTACAGTGGTGGATATTAACTAGACTTATGTGGTGATCATTTTGCAATATATACAAATATTGAATCATGTTATAACCTGAAGCTAATAAACTATATGTAAATTATATTNATGTACGGTGGTGGATATTAACTAGACTTATGTGGTGATCATTTTGCAATATATACAAATATTGAATCATGTTATAACCTGAAGCTAATAAACTATATGTAAATTATATTTCAAGAACTAGGCCTGAGGAAAAACATGAGACAATAAGAAGTAATATATTTTTTAAAGATTTGAGAGCAAGCGAGCGAGAGAGCACACAAGGAGGGGGAGAGGGAGAGGCAGAGAATCTCAAGCAGACTGCACTGAGCCCAGAGCCTAATGCGGGGCTCGATCTCACGACCCTGAGATCATGACCTGAGCTAAAACCAAGAGTCGGATGCTTAACCGACTGAACCACCTAGGCGCCCCAGGAGGAATATTCTTAATATGCAAATAATTCATACAAATTAGTAAGAAAACACCAAGGCCCTGGCTAAATAAGGTAAATGAATGAAATTATGACCTAGCAATTTTCAAAACAAGAAAAACTAATGATTTGTCACTAAATGTGACAAAATGTTTTATCTTCTTAATAGTCTGATTTGTACGCCAAAGACATACACATTTTTTAAACTCTCCACCTTAGAAAAGTTTTTAAAGTGCATAGTCAGTGTTGACAAAGTGAGGTATGCTGAGTATTCTCAACCGTGGCTGGTGGGAGTACAAGTCCGTGAAATGATCTGGGTAACAATTTTGAAATATGTGTGTCAGAAGTCTTCAAAATCTTCATAACCTTTGACCAGTATTCCACTACTAGGAATCTGTCCTAAAAATAGACAAATAACTGAAGTTGACAGATATTCATATACAAGGATGTTGATTCAAATATTTTTTGCAATAATAGTGAAAATGAAAACAATCTAAGTATCTGTTAGTACAATGGTTCAGTAAGTCTTGATACTTCAAGAAATGAAATATGTAGCCTTGAAAATGCCAGGAAAAGTTTCTATTGAGGGACAGAAATGCTTATGATATTACCTTAAATGAAAAAGCAGGGTAAAAATATTCTGTATATAATATTATACTATTTAAAAATTCACAGGAAAAAATCCAGGAAGGGTGTACTGAAATATTAATAGTTATTGTCTTTGTGGTAGGATTGTGATGACCATCACTTTCATATTCTTCTTTTATTTCTCCACTTTTCCAGAGTGGATATTCATCCCTTTTATAATGAGAAGCATGTTGTCAGTAAATGTACACATAGGTTTTAGTAAAGTTCAGAAGATTCTCCTCAGGTTTTATAACCTTAAGCTGTCAGGGCTGTCTCGGTTTTAAGCTACCTGTGACTGACAGAGTAACCAAATATGGGAAAGTGCCCTAATTATTACCATCTCAAGGTCTAAGCTGCTACCCCAACACTTTCTCCCCAATCTAATAAAGCCATTCTGAACTGAAATTCCACTTTAGTCTGGTAATCTTCTTTTCCTGTTGTAGGAAAAAGGTATATTTCATTTTATATCCATTCATATCTTTTTGTGTTTTATTCTCTATTTCCTTTACAGCTCTTTGAAATATCTTAAAACATGAAACGTATTCCCATGCAAATCTGTTTTTATCCTGTCCTAAGTGATTTAGGGATATTATATTATTTCTATTAATTTCAAATACTTACATTGGATAGAGGAGAGCTATCAAATGAGAACTCACTTTTAGTAAGTTTATTTGATCTGTTCTTGCTTATAAAATGGTCTTTTGTTCCTGCTTCTTCTGATCTTGAAATAACGTAGTTATCTTTCAGGTCATCTGCACTTACGCCACCAGGTGCTGAAGGCGCCTTTCTCGTGTAGGCAGGTCCGGCTCCTGTATTACTGCCCGTGCTGCCTGTGATCATTTGTTTCATTATGTGTCCAGCTGTTTCCTGCTCTGCCAGCTCAGAGTCTGGCAAACCATCCTGTGTGAGGAAGAGCATGGCACCCTTATGCAGGAAGTTAAGAGAACGAGCAGGCAGTGGATGTAGTCTCTAGCTCAGAGAACCTTCCACTGTGGAGCCAAGATATTTTTTTAGATCATTAGAAAGAAATAACAAGTAACCATTGTATAGAGAAAATAGCGGAAGATTCTTCAGGATTATTCAAGCGTTTAACCTGACCTTATATAACTGGGGTTAGAGAGCATCATTAGTCACTTTGGTACAAACTACTGGAAATAGGATTAGTAAAATAAAATAGTGATGCCTGACCTTTTTTCTCACTTTATTGTATCCTCTTTTTTCCCCCCTCCATCATATTTTACATTTATTTTTCCTTGTTACTACAGTTCCGCCCGCCCCCACTTTTTAGGGACTGCTGGAACAGACTATTTACCTAGTTTTTCCCCACATTTAATAAAGTATTTTAATTGTGCTATATTTCACAGTATATTCATCAGTTACACTTTCACTGTTCCCGCAAAGCCAAGCAAATATATGGCTATTTGAAGACACTGTTTTAATTACCGGAAAATTAGCTGGTAAGTACAACACTTCTCAGCGCGTAAGTAAAAACTTAGTGATAATAATCACTTTAATTATGTAACTGTACTTCACTAGTGAATCAATGTTGGTTATCACTTGGAAAAAAACCCTAAATTGATCACGGACGATTACTGCTGCTCTTAGTTGATCTTAACTGATTCTCATTTCACTGTCAGAGCACAGTATGGGGTTCTGTGGAGTGAGAATCATTCTTTACCTTTTTAGCACACCACCACCTCCCACCCCTGCCCGAGTAGGAACATTTGTCTTTTGGAAATGTTGCATAGAGATTCTCAATTTCTTTCCAAACACCTTCTCTCCCTGGGCTTTAGTGGCTGGTGAAACTGGGAAAATGTTAGGACTCTCTAATTTGCAGGCACCTTCCTCCCTGCCTCTGGCATCAACCCTGCTGCGGGAGCAGGAAAGGCCTGAGACTGGGTAAGGTCTTTCCTCAGCAGATGGGATTTACCCCACTTGTATACCCCATAGGGAAGAACACAGGAAGACTTATTTTAGGTCTGATTCAAGCTGTGGCCTCCAGTTTCACTTTACCAACCATGAGAAAGACAGTTTCAGCCTTACTTCTTTCCCCCATCTTGCTTAATAGTCCTTAGGAGAAACCCCAACATTCTGTCACTCTCTCTTATTGCATACTGTATAAAACCTCTATAGGACCTCTATAGTTTACAACAATTTGTTTGTTTTGTATCGAGGAATTAGTGTTTAGGACTGAAGCATAATAGGAATGACTGGTAGAAGCAGAAAATCTTCAAAGTAGAGTCTAACAAGCGTCATGGTAAAAGAAATTGTGAAAGTTCATTTTCAGAAGCTATCTTATTTCTAAAGTATTAAAAATATTATTTGGAAAAAAAATTAAACTCGGGCATGATTCATTTTGGAGTCACTTACCGAGGAAAGTAGCAAAATCTTACTCTTGAAATCGAATGCATTTAACAGAATCGTGGGCTGCTGAGTTTGCTATGCATGGCCAAAGGGGCGTACGTGGCATTGTGCGCAGACGGATGACAAATACATAGGAACTACTGACTGCGGAGAGAGGCTACATTTTATGCTGCTGGGACCTTAATAAAAACAATCCCTCTTCAGCAATTTGTTTTGGTTTTGACACCTTCCTACTCCTTCCTGTCCTCTTCAAACCCCACTACAAATTGTAATTTCCTCCAGAATATATGAAATGCATTAGTGCGAACGCATCCACGTGCCACTCCTTTGTGTTTTACCAAGCAATAGTGAACGCTCATTTGTCTGGAAAATACTGTCTTGGGGCATCTCCAGGAGAACACAGAGCTCTCTTGAGATCTCACTTCCTTTTACTGCCTCATTTCCCTAAGAGTTGAGCCATTGACAGGGCTAATGAGGAAGGGATGAGTGTTTCTGCAGATGTTAAATCCTTCCTTAGAAAATGCCCATCCTCACTTCTCAATGTCCATAGAATGTTTACATTTTTTCTTCTAGGATTTGATCAGAATGGTGTATGGTTTGTACAATGAAAATGTGTTGGGTCTGCGTGTATTTGTGGCAAAGGGAGCAGGAGAAATTAGAAACTTTAGGAATGTATAAAACCTTAGAGAAGCCCAGCCAGACATTTTATTTAGTGTACATGTTTTCAATTGTAAGAAATTTGGGGCTTCAACATAATTAAAGCAAAAGTTTTTAACTTTGAAAATAGCTTCAAATACAGAAGTAATTTCAAGATACAGAAAAGTGGGAAGAATGAGACAAATAACACGATTCCGTTTGCTTTACTATGTGTATTTACGCTGTGGGTATGCCTTTTTTTTTTTCCCCCCCAAACCACTTGAAGGTAAGTTACACGTATCATGGCCTTTTACCTCTAAATACTTAAGCATGCAGTTCCTAAGAAAAGGGATATTAAATGGCCATAGCACAGTTCAGCAAAATTATTTTGATAGAATAACTTACCACCCAAATTCCCTTTTTGTCCACTGACACATTTTTTTTTCCACTCCATTTTAGGGTCAGGTATTACATTCAGTTTTTATGTCTCAGCCTCCATTAATCTGAAATTCAAGACACATATTTTAAAAGAGTAAGGTGTAGACGGTATCTGTAAAGTGATCAGACAGGGTATAAGATTATTTAAACGATTAAATTTAACAACTTAAACAAGAATAATATAAATGTGTTTTTATTTATATCCATTATTCTCCAGGTATTATTTTTCTAGCTTCATATGTAAACTATACACTGATTTTGAAAACTATTACATTTTATCATGTACTGTCATGTAACAGGACTTTTAAAATTCTAATAATTTCACTGATTGCTTCTGTCTTTATCAGCGGCCTTAAAGTCAAAGCAATAGTTGATGTTTTTGATAAGTTTTAATGATTTAAGAATTGACCCTTGGATTATTAAAAAGGCATTAATTAAAGAAGTATCAATATTCTGTATTCTTATTCCCTAAGTTATATTAAAGAATATTCAATTAAAAATTATTAACGTGAGGATAATATTTACAAATTGAATGCCTGACATTTGTATTGGTTCTGGGCCATTCTGGCATGCATCATTAACTCTACTCCTGTGACAGAAATGAAACCCCAAGTGAACCATATGGACTAAAATGGTCAGTATGTGGTTCCCTGGAGTGAAAAAAGGGTAAAGAAATTCTCGACAGAAGAATCAAGCAGTTTCTAGGGTAAAGGTGCATTGTGTGACCTAAAGAAAGAAAGATTTCTCATTTATTTCAGTTTTAAATTAAAAAAATAATTATGAGATGTTGAAGTGTCCTAAGCAATGATGCTCTGCTTAATATGCATTTGTTTTGTCTATTTGTTAATGAGGTTTCCCTTTTCCAGATGCCAAATCTCAACCAAGTGTTCAGTTTTCAAAAGCCTTAATTAAACTACCCGACAACCATCACATTAGCAATGTAACAGGCTATCTTACAGTTCTACAACAATTTTTGAAAGTGGACAATTTCCTGTATACAACTGGAATTACTCTCAATAAATCAGGTATTATCTAATTTTTACATAATCATATTTATAAGAAATAGTACATAAAGCTAGTTATTAAAATATTTATAGGAAATTCTCTTTTATCCAATGAAAGAAAGGTTATACCAGAATATTCTGCATACATTATATCAAGTTAATGGAAAATTTATTTTGCAGGACATATCTATCCAAAGGAGGTAAACAAGTTATAGGAAATAGTAATATGTTGTATAACTGGGGTGCCTGGGTGGCACAGTCTTTGGGAGTCTGCCTTCGGCTCAGGGCGTGATCGCGGCGTTATGGGATCGAGCCCCACATCAGGCTCCTCTGCTATGAGCCTGCTTCTTCCTCTCCCACTCCCCCTGCTTGTGTTCCCTCTCTCGCTGGCTGTCTCTCTCTCTGTCAAATAAATAAATAAATAAATAAATAAATAAAATCTTAAAAAAAAATCTTGTATAACTTTGCAAGTTAAATATATTGAAAAATGAAAATTTGATTTAAAGAAGTTTATACATATTTTTATAATTTGACCTTCTATTCAATCTTATCAATTATCAATAATTGTTATAGACAAAGTTCATGGATTAGAGTAAGCAGTTGGAAGTTTTTTCTTATCAAATATACTTGATATTCCTTATGAGTAAAATTATAAGTAAATATTTAAAAAATATATACCGTTGACCCTTGAAAAACGCAGGGGTTGTCCCTCCCAACTGTTAAAACTTGTATAACTTTGATTCTCCAAAAACTTAACTATTAATAGCCTACTGTTGACCAGAAGCCTTACCAGTAACAGTCCATTAAAACATATTTTGTATATGTGTTATATACTGTATTCTTACATTAAGCTAGAGAAAGGAAAATGTTAAGAAAATCATAAGAGAAAATACATTCTTAGTACTGTATCAAAAACTGTCCACATAAGTGGGCCTGCTCAGTTCAAATCCATGTTGCTCAAGGGTCAACTGTATCCCAGATTCAACAGCCTATATGTACACAGGACTGTCATGACCTAAAAGGTAAGAGGATGATGGAATTTTACATTCTATTTAATACACCCATGAATAAACCCCTGAAATTCTTTCCTCTGTACACCCACATTTGTTCCACCACTTCAGCCACTTGTCGCAACATATAACTGAGCCACTATTTTTAAAAATCACCTCAGACAATCTGTAATTTTGATGACCTCAGCTGTGTCAAATTTTGGTCCATTTCATTTGGAGAACAGCCAGAAATTAGAGTAATAAATATTTAGATGTTTCGGTTAGGTTTTTTTTTCTTACCTGCTATAGCGATGCTCCAGCAAGATGCCCCTCACTGTTCTGTTACAGGCCTGTTTCCTACTGCACACACCTGCGACTCTGCCTAAGGGCATTCCCTAGTCCAGCGCGCAGGGTGGGCCCTCATGACGGCAAGCTCTCAACTAACAGGAGTACAAAAAAAGTACATATCTGTTCCTTAATATATCCTTTTTTGCCTTCTTTCTTCTTCTCTATACTCCTCCACTCCCTCAGTGATGGGTACTTCCTTCCCAATTGTTATCTCAAGGTCAGCTTCTTGAAGAAGCCAATCTAGGACACCTGCCAAATTTTTCAGATGTAAGTTATAGGATGCTCAAAATAAAAACATTTACAAGAACAGTACCAGTATGCCATATCACAAATGAAGCTAAAGTTGCACTGGAGAGTTTTTATGGATGAGACTCATTAGGCTCAGTGAGGAGGACACATAATATACTCTCCCTTCCAGCATTCCTCTACCACCTGCTTTGAGATTATTCATTAAATGTTTCGGTTATCCTAAGAATGCTGCTAACATTTTAAAAGTTCTAGAGCAGTGCTGTCAAATGGGAATGTTCTGCTCTATCCAATATGGTAGCTACTAGCTGCATGTGCCTGTTGAGTTCCTGAAGTGTGACTAGTGCATTGAGGAACTAAAGCACTAATTTCCTTTAAATTTAAGTTGCCACATGTTGCTGGTGGCTACTGTATTGGACTGGTTAGTTCTAGAGTTCTGTGAGTTTGAAAGTGGTTTTTAAAGTTGCCTGCTTCTCATTGCCTTTTAGTCTTTTTCCCTGTACTATTCTCTTTTCCTTCTTTAAGCTGGCCTTATCCCAAGTCATGGTGGTGGGGTTGATCTCATCAGCCTCAGATGCATTTAGTATGTGAGGCCACTGACTGCATAGACCTGGGGGGTGGGGGTGGAGTTAAAAGCAGTCACCTCAGAAAGCCAGCGGGCTTTACCAAATAGCTTGATATGGGAAATTATAATTACTAACAGATTACATGATAATTTCCTTGGGCTTACATTAGATTTTTACTACTGTAATAGTCCATAAAATATGTATGGCATTATTTTGCTCATCTTATGATTAGTGTTTCAGGAAGTTTACAAAGGCTAATTCTCTTATATTTAATTGAAGTTTTTCATTAAGCCAATAGTTGCTCTGTCTGATAACTGTAGATATACACCAGGTATAGAAGTGATAATGACAATTCCTTCCCACGGACTCAAAGGCCTTCTGCTATTTCAACCTCTCTGCCCTTCAGCCTTCTTTCATTCTTGCACATACCAAGATCACTTCTGATTTGGGGGCTTTTCACTTTTTGAGGTCTTTGCATGGATGGCCTCTTATCATTTGGCCACAGCTCATATATCCCCTCCTCAGAGAGGCAGCTTTTACGACCCTGCAATTACATTGCCTTGCCAGAATTTCCTCAAAGCCCTGGTAAGGTAACTTCTACCACACACTTATATTCGAATGGGGGGAAAAACTGACAATGGACAAAGAAATGGAAAAAAGTATTTTTGATAGAAATGAGGATTGTGAAAAAAATATGGCAAGCCAGTGTAAGAGATCATGTACCCACTGTATCTCTGGAACTGAGATGGGTATGTGGTGCCAGTAGGGGCTCTGTTATAAATATTTATTAAATGAATGAACAAAACTCTAGCTTTTAAGCTGAAGAGTCAAATTTATCCATGAAGAGCAAATAATACGTAATATACTTTAGTCAACTCTTTCTAATTATTAGTAAATTTCCTTGGGAAATCTAAAATTATCAAATCATTTGTAGAAAATTCATATTAAATTGTAACATCTTTAACCATATTACTTTATTCATTATAAATATTCTAGTACATATTACATTGGCATTGCTAATATTTAAAAGCAAAACAAATGTATTTTCTACTCTTTTCGTATCAGTGTAGAGATATAGAGGTAGCTCCTGATATTTAAGAAGGCATGTTATAAATTATATGTATAATCATACTTTAAAACCTAAGGCAAAACACTATAACCGATTCTGCTAATCTCACTTTCCCTACTTTTCAAGCTGTGAAATCTAAGGAATATTTTAATACTAATATTTAGTCTGTTTGTGTTCTTCCAATTATGCTATTAATGAAATGTATATCAAAGCTTATTACTTTTATCAGCTAACAATATTGCCAATTTTGTTTCATGTTTGTCAAACCTATCAAAATTTGCATTTTGAGTCAATGTTTTTTACAAAGTTAACTTTAAGGAGTATAACTGAGTCTGTTGGTCCTAGGACTTGAAACAGATGCTCTTGGGAACAGGAGAGACTGAGTTTTAGACCCATATCTGCATTGATGATGTGATATGGTAGAACCTTTATTTGGGTAGGACACCAGTGAGATTATTTTTGTTGTTTTTTAGGTTTTTAAAACACTGAATTAGATCCCAGTGACCTTAAATCACATGACTCTGAAAGAATTAGATCTTTAGGCTCATAATGATTTGTCAAGTTATAGAAGTATAACCTGTATTTATGATATATTTTAAAATTCTTTAATGAGGATCCAGTATCTATTTGATATTAAAATGGATAACCCTAGGTGAACAAAGGAATTAAATATTTTAGGCCCATACTGCTTTTATTAATATGTAACTACAACCTGTATTTTATATATGATTTTAATAAACTGTCTTTTTTAGGTTTTGAAAGTCTTGAATTGACTCCTCTTGCTGCAGTATGTGTGAAAATATATTCTGGAGGAAAAGAATTAAAGGTGGATGGCTCTATTCAAGTTTCTCTCCCTCTTCTACAAACAAATGATATACGTGCAGGGGATCACGTACCTGCCTGGACATTTGACATGAACATAGGTATGTGAGCTACGTGAAAACACTTTTAATACTTCCCCTTTGAATGTGTTAGTGCTCTACTAAAGAGAAAACATTCAATCAGTAATGTTACTATTTTAAGCACTTTAAAATGACTAAAATTGGCCCCACTTTGATTAGTATAATACAACTGTGGGGAAAATGATGTCAATATATTACATTAAAAAATAGCATTACTTACTTACATTCCCATGCTTTTTTTTAAAGCTCTATGCCCAACATGGGGCTTAAACTCACAACCCCAAGATCAAGAGTCATGTGCTTGGGAGCCTGGGTGGCTCAGTCAGTGAAGTGTTGAGTCCCACACGGGGCTTTCTGAAAAAAGAGTTGTGTGCTCTACTGACTAAGCCAGCCAGGCGCCCCTCCGATGACTTTTTTTATATCCCCCAAGATCTTGAATAGAAAAGTAGAAATAGGGGCGCCTGGGTGGCACAGTGGTTAAGCATCTGCCCCGCTCAGGGCGTGATCCCAGCGTTATGGGATCGAGCCCCACGTCAGGCTCCTCTGCTATAAGCCTGCTTCTTCCTCTCCCACTCCCCCTGCTTGTGTTCCCTCTTTCGCTGGCTGTCTCTATCTCTGTCGAATAAATAATAAAATCTTTAAAAAAAAAAAAAGTAGAAATACATTTAAAAAAATTTATTTCTATTCTTACAGGCTTTTGTTTTGATAGGCAGTATGAACTTGTATCTAAAAGGTTGGTTGAGGCAATTAAGAAATGTATGTTAATTTCATAAAAATAATCACGCTGTACCTTAATAACACAATGTTATTTTTGAAAAAATCCCAAAACAAAANGACACTGTCTACCTGGAATTAGCATCAGATCCCACAGGTTAAGGATTTAATCCCACAAGACTGCCCCCTAGCTCCCACCTCAGAGGCCAGTTGCAAGTCCAGTTTGTCATCCATGCTTCTGACCAACTAGCTATAAATTGGAGGTTCCCATGAGCATCTCCTCAACTCTGATATTTGCTAGAACAGCTCACAGGAAAACAGTCTACTTACTGCATTATCAGTTTATTATAAAAGGATATCCTCTCCTGTGGGTGCATCACCCTCCTAACACCTCCATGTGTTTACCAACTCTGCCTTCTAAACCCTGTAGTTCAGGGATTTTTATGGAGGCTTCATTATGTAGCCATGATTTACTGTCATTGATCATTGGTGACTGAACTTATTCTTCAGCCCATCTCCCCTCTCCGGAGGAGTGTGTAGGATGGAGCTGAAAGTTCTAATCACGTGGGTTTTCCTGGCAACCAGCCCCCCATTGGAATTTCCAAAAATCACCTCATTAACATAAAGTCAGTTGTGGTTGAAAGTGGCTTGTTATGAACAACAAGCAGGCCTCTTTACACCTTTTATCATATAGGAAACTCCAAAGATTTTAGAAGCCCTGTGCCAGGACTGGGGACTAAGACCAAGTACAGTATATTGTAATCATTGGATTAAAAGCTCTAAGCCTTGGAGTCTAGTCCATTTACCAGCAGTGTGATTTTGAACAAATCACTTATTTGGGCCTGGATTTCCTAATTTGTTGAATAAAAGACTTGTTTTAAAACATTTCAAAGAATATCTGTGTTGAGTTCTGATTTCTGTTCATCCTGACAAAGGTCTTTGTCTCTAATGTACCTTCAAGTAACAGAATTTTTGAATGCATATATCGGATACATAATGTTTAATTTTAATGTGACTATTTCAAAACAGTAAGT